>NW_028159274.1:0-99579 GCF_964263955.1 Coregonus lavaretus | reverse complement strand
AGGGGTCTGGGTACCTCAGTGGCCCCCCCAGCCCATCTCCCCCCTCCTGCCCTCTCTGCTCCTCCAACCAATGGCTGTGAGGCACGCCTGTCTCCGCATGCACCTGTAGGCTCCTAGAGGTGTCAAACAAACAGGACAGAGTCAGAGTCCCGCCCTCTTTCACAGATCAACAACACAAGAGGACAAGGAGATGAAAAGAAAATGAAAAACAACAGATTTCTTGACATTAGATGGATGTGATGGACTGGTGTGATGGGCTGGTGTAATGGACTGGTGTAATGGACTGGTGTAATGGACTGGTGTGATGGTTGGGGCTGGTGTGATGGTTGGGGCTGCTGTGATGGGCTGCTGTGATGGACTGGTGTGATGGGTTGGTGTTATGGGTTGGGGCTGATGTGATGGGTTGGTGTGATGGGTTGGGACTGGTGTGATGGGATGTGTGATGGACTGGTGTGATGGGTTGGTGTGATGGGTTGGGGCTGGTGTGACGGGCTGGTGTGATGGACTGGTGTGATTGGTTGGGACTGGTGTGAAGGGTTGGGACTGGTGTGATGGGTTGGTGTGATGGGTTGGGGCTGGTGTGATGGGTTGGTGTGATGGACTGGTGTGATGGTTGGGGCTGGTGTGATGGGTTGGGGCTGGTGTGATGGGCTGGTGTGATGGTTGGGGCTGGTGTGATGGTTGGGGTTGGTGTGATGGGCTGGGGCTGGTGTGATGGGTTGGTGTGATGGGCTGGGGCTGGTGTGATGGGTTGGTGTGATGGGTTGGGGCTGGTATGACGGGCTGCTGTGACGGACTGGTGTGATGGACTGGTGAGATGGGTTGGTGTGATGGGTTGGGACTGGTGTGATGGGTTGGTGTTATGGGTTGGGGCTGATGTGATGGGTTGGTGTGATGGGTTGGGACTGGTGTGATGGGATGTGTGATGGACTGGTGTGATGGGTTGGTGTGATGTGTTGGGGCTGGTGTGACGGGCTGCTGTGATGGACTGGTGTGATTGGTTGGGACTGGTGTGAAGGGTTGGGACTGGTGTGATGGGTTGGTGTGATGGGTTGGGGCTGGTGTGATGGGTTGGTGTGATGGACTGGTGTGATGGTTGGGGCTGGTGTGATGGGTTGGGGCTGGTGTGATGGGCTGGTGTGATGGGCTGGTGTGATGGGCTGGTGTGATGGTTGGGGTTGGTGTGATGGGCTGGGGCTGGTGTGATGGGTTGGTGTGATGGGCTGGGGCTGGTGTGATGGGTTGGTGTGATGGGTTGGGGCTGGTGTGACGGGCTGCTGTGACGGACTGGTGTGATGGACTGGTGTGATGGACTGGTGAGATGGACTGGTGAGATGGACTGGTGTGATGGACTGGTGTGATGGACTGGTGTGATGGGTTGTGTGATGGGCTGGTATGATGGGTTGGTGTGATGGACTGGGGCTGGTGTGATGGACTGGGGCTGGTGTGATGGGTTGAGGCTGGTGTGATGGTTGGGGCTGGTGTGATGGGTTGGGGCTGGTGTGACGGGCTGCTGTGATGGGCTGGTGTGATGGGTTGGGGCTGGTGTGATGGGTTGGGGCTGGTGTGATGGGTTGGGGCTGGTGTGATGGGTTGGGGCTGGTGTGATGGGTTGGGGCTGGTGTGATGGGTTGGGGCTGGTGTGATGGGTTGGGACTGGTGTGATGGACTGGTGTGATGGACTGGTGTGATGGGTTGGGACTGGTGTGAAGGGTTGGGACTGGTGTGAAGGGTTGGTGTGAAGGGTTGGTGTGATGGGCTGGTGTGATGTGTTGGGACTGGTGTGATGGTTGGGGCTGGTGTGATGGGCTGGTGTGATGGTTGGGGCTGGTGTGATGGTTGGGGTTGGTGTGATGGGCTGGGGCTGGTGTGATGGGCTGGGGCTGGTGTGATGGGTTGGTGAGATGGGTTGGTGTGATGGGTTGGTGTGATGGACTGGGGCTGGTGTGATGGGTTGGTGAGATGGCCTGGTATGATGGGTTGGTGTGATGGTTGGGGTTGGTGTGATGGGTTGGTGAGATGGCCTGGTATGATGGGTTGGTGTGATGGGTTGGTGTGATGGACTGGGGCTGGTGTGATGGACTGGGACTGGTGTGATGGACTGGTGTAATGGGTTGGGGCTGGTGTGATAGGTTGGGGCAGGAGACTACTCTATGCCTAGTAAACTCAGCAACCTCTCAGCTCATTGACAGGATGAAGTTTTTATGCAACACACACACACACACACACACACACACACACACACACACACACACACACACATATTTACGAAGCGGAGGTACAGTATGTCAGAACAGCCTGTCTAGAACCTGTGAGACTGAGGGTTGGGTCGCTCTTCCTCTAATGTGTGTGTGTGTGTGTGTGTGTGTGTGTGTGTGTGTGTGTTTGTTTGTGTTTGTGTGTGTTTGTGTATAGGTCACACTGTTCCTCTGACAGGAAATGACAGGAGGAAACAGTTTGTGTCGGGGTGATCTCTGTCTCTTCACACCACATAGCGCACCCAGGCATGAATAAGTGATGTGGGTTTGAATGTCAATATAGAAGCCTTTTTGTTTAACACACAGCATAGCCTACCTGGCCATCTTGCGCGTGTCGTGAGGGTGCAGCATGGAGGCCATTTCAGGATCGACCACCGTCAGTCTCCTGTGGAGCTCAGCCCCGCCCAGTTTCTCCAGCTCTGCCTTCCTATCAGGAGACCCACCATCCTTCCCCTCTCCTTCATTCTCCTGCTGAGAGACAGAACGAGGAGGAGGAGAGGGGAGAGAAAGAGAGAGGTAAAGAGAGAACGGGAAAGAGAGAGAGAGTGGGGGAGAGAGGTAAAGAGAGAAAGAGAGAGAACGGGGGAGAGAGAGAGGGGAGAAAGGTAAAGAGAGAACGGGGGAGAGAAAGAGAGGTAAAGAGAGAACGGGAAAGAGAGTGGGGGAGAGAGGTAAAGAGGGAAAGAGAGAGAGAACGGGGGAGAGAGGTATAGAGAGAACGGGAAAGAGAGAGTGGGGAGAGAGGTAAAGAGAGAAAGAGAGAGAACGGGGGAGAGAGTGGGGAGAGAGGTAAAGAGAGAAAGAGAGAGAACGGGGGAGAGAGAGTGGGGAGAGAGGTAAAGAGAGTATCAGAATAAAGTGAGTTGGCATTATATTGCATCATCAGGTGGTCTTCTCAATATCTTTCCATACTTCGGAGGGAGGGAGGGAGAGGGAGGGAGGGGGAAATAGGGGAGAAAATGATAAGTTACATGAGGTTACTTTCTTACCCCTGTCCTGTATCCCCAGTACTCTCCACAGCAACAACTCATGTAGGTGTGAGTAAGGAGTGAGGCAGGGTGAGATAGGGGTGAGTTAGGGGTGAGTTAGGGGTGAGGAGGGGTAAGTTAGGAGTGAGGAGGGGTGAGTTAGGGGTGAGGAGGGGTGAGTTTGAGGTGAGGAGGGGTTAGTTAGGGGTGAGGAGGGGTTAGTTAGGGGTGAGGAGGGATGAGTTAGGGGTGAGGAGGGGTTAGTTAGGGGTGAGGAGGGGTTAGTTAGGGGTGAGGAGGGGTGAGTTAGGGGTAAGTTAGGAGTAAGGGGTGAGTAGTGAAGTTCTTACCACTTTATCCATCAGTACTCTCCACAGCAGTGATTCTATGTAGTAGTTAGTTCCTCCTACTATGATAGGCAGCTTCTCTCTGCTGTACATGTCCTCTATGTGAGGTGGTTAAGGAAACACTGATATACCCTAATATATATATACATACATATATATATACATACATACATACATACATACATACATACATACACTACCAGTCAAAAGTTTGGACACACCTACTCATTCAAGGGTTTTTCTTTATTTTCTACATTGTAGAATAATAGTGAAGACATCAGAACTATGAAATAACACATATGGAATCATGTAGTGACCAATTAAAACAAATCAAAATATATTTGAGATTTTTCAAAATAGCCACCCTTTGACTTGATGACAGCTTTGTACACTCTTGGCATGCTCTCAACCAGCTTCATGAGGTAGTCACCTGGAATGCATTTCAATTAACAGGTGTGCCTTCTTAACATTTACATTTTACATTTTAGTCATTTAGCAGACGCTCTTATCCAGAGCGACTTACAGTTAGTGAGTGCATACATATTATTTTATTTTATATGATTTTTTTTACTTCATGTTTTTCATTTTTTATCTTTATTTTTTATTTTATTTTCATACTGGCCCCCCGCGGGAATCGAACCCACAACCCTGGCGTTGCAAACGCCATGCTCTACCAACATCCCTGCCGGCCATTCCCTCCCCTACCCTAGACGATGCTGGGCCAATTGTGCGCCGCCCCATGGGTCTCCCGGTCGCGGCCGGCTACGACAGAGCCTGGATTCGAACCAGGATCTCTAGTGGCAAAGCTAGCACTGCGATGCAGAGCCTTAGACCACTGCGCCACTCGGGAGACAGTTAATTTGTGGAATTTCTTTCCTTCTTAATGCGTTTGAGCCAATCAGTTTTGTTTTGTGGCAAGGTAGGGGGGGGGGGGACTTGGTCTTTTACCCTATTTGGTAAAAGACCAAGTCCATATTATGGCAAGAACAGCTCAAATAAGCAAAGAGAAACGACAGTCCATCATTACTTTAAGACATGAAGGTCAGTCAATATGGAGGTCCAGAGCACTCTGGAGCAGGTTTTCATCAAGGATCTCGTTGTACTTTGCTCCGTTCATCTTTCCCTTGATCCTGACTAGTCTCTAAGTCCCTGCCGCTGAAAAACATACCCACAGCATGATGTTGCCACCACCATGCTTCACCGTAGGGATGGTACCAGGTTTCCTCCAGACCTGACGCTTCGCATTCAGGCCAAAGATTTCAATCTTGGTTTCATCAGACCAGAGAATCTTGTTTTTCATGGTCTGAGAGTCTTTAGGTGCCTTTTGGCAAACTCCAAGCGGGCTGTCATGTGCCTTTTACTGAGGAGTGGTTTCCGTCTGGCCACTCTACCATAAAGGCCTGATTGGTGGAGTGCTGCAGAGATGGTTGTCCTTCTGGAAGGTTCTCCCATCTCCACAGAGGAACTCTAGAGCTCTGTCAGAGTGACCATCGGGTTCTTGGTCACCTCCCTGACCAAGGCTCTTCTCCACCGATTGCTCAGTTTGGCCAGGCGGCCAGCTCTAGGAAGAGTCTTGTTGGTTCCAAACTTCTTCCATTTAAGAATGATGGAGGCCACTGTGTTCTTGGGGACCTTCAACGCTGCAGACATTTTTTGGTACCCTTCCCCAGATCTGTGCCTCGACACAATCCTGTCTCTGAGCTCTACGGACAATTCCTTCGACGTCATGGCTTGGTTTTTGCTCTGACATGCACTGTCAACTGTTGGACCTTATATAGACAGGTGTGTGCCTTTCCAAATCATGTCCAATCAATTGAATTTACCACAGGTGGACTCCAATCAAGTTGTAGAAACGTCTCAAGGATGATCAATGGAAAAAGGATGCACCTGAGCTCAATTTCGAGTCTTGTAGCAAAGGGTCTGAATACTTACGTAAATAAGGTATCTGTTTTTATTTTATTTTTAATTTACAACAATTTCTAAAAACCTGTTTTCGCTTTGTCATTATGGGGTATTGTGTGTAGATTGCTGAGGATTATTATTTTAATAATAATAATAATATGCCATTTAGCAGACGCTTTTATCCAAAGCGACTTACAGTCATGCGTGCATACATTTGTTGTGTATGGGTGGTCCCGGGGATCGAACCCACTACCTTGGCGTTATAAGCGCCGTGCTCTACCAGCTGAGCTACAGAGGACCATTTTTAAAATCCATTTTAGAATAAGGCTGTAACGTAACAAAATGTGGACAAAGTCAAGGGGTCTGAATACTTTCCGAAGGCACTGTATATATATATCCATATATACAATACACAAAAACATAAGATACAGTGAGCTCCAAAAGTATTGGGACAATGACACATTGGATTTATAAATGCTACACTGACTGAGGTTAAAGTGCAGACTGTCAGCTTTAATTTGAGGGTATTTTGGGCGGCAGGTAGCTTAGTGGTTAAGAGCGTAGTGCCAGTAACCGAAAGGTCGCTGGTTCTAATCCCCGAGCCGACTAGGTGAAAAATCTGTTGATGTGCCCTTCAGCAAGGCACTTAACCCTAATTGCTCCTATCAAGAATGGTCCACCACCCAAAGGACATCCAGACAACATGACAACTGTGGGAAGCATTGGAATCAACCTGGGCCAGCATCCCACGTGGAACGCTTTCCACACCTTGTAGTCCATGCCCCGACGAATTGAGACTGTTCTGAGGGCAAACGTGTTTGTGTGGAGGGGAGGGGGTTCCTAATGTTTTTGTACACTCAGTGTATATGAACTACATGTATTTATTTACAACGTAAAAGACCAGTGATCAGAGAGCTGATGATAGGCTCAAGTACCTCCCTCTCTCTCCCTAGGGATAATTAGCTAACTGCTCAGACAAGATAAGGCCCATCAGCTATCATCACTCACCTGCCCCTCGCACAGTACATAAACACACACGCACACACACACGCACACACACACACACACACACACACACACACACACACAGTCACCACCCTGCGTCACTCTGCACTCATTGCACTCCCCAAGGGGTGAGCAAGAGGAAGAGAAGACAGATGAGAGAAGAGGGAGAATATGAGCCTGTGGGAGAGAGAGAGGGAGGAAGAGAAGAGCTGCAGGAAAGAGAATAAATACTGACAGTGAAAGTAGAAGAGAAATAGAAAGGGAGGGGGGAGAGAAAGGGAGGGGGTAGAGAGAGAGGGGGAGAGAAAGGGAGGGGGGAGAGAGAGAAAGAGGGGGAGAGAGAGGAAGGGAGGGGGGAGAGGGATCGAAAGGGAGGGGGGGAGAGAAATCGAAAGGGAGGGGGGAGAGAGATCGAAAGGGAGGGGGGAGAGAGATCGAAAGGGAGGGGGGAGAGAGATCGAAAGGGGAGATGGAGAAAAAGAGGGGGGAGAGAAAGGGAGGGGGGAGAGAAAGGGAGGGGTGAGAGAGAGAGGGGGAGAGAAAGGGAGGGGGGAGAGAGAGAAAGAGGGGGAGAGAGAGGAAGGGAGGGGGGAGAGGGATCGAAAGGGAGGGGGGGAGAGAAATCGAAAGGGAGGGGGGAGAGAGATCGAAAGGGGAGATGGAGAAAAAGAGGGGGGAGAAAGAAAGAGAGGGGTGAGAGAGAAAGAGGAGGGGGAGAGAGAGAAAGGAGGGGAGAGAGAAAGAAGGGGGAGAGAGAAAGAGAGGGGGGAGAGAGAAATAGAGGGGGGAGAGAGAAATAGAGGGGGGAGAGAGAAATAGTGGGGGGAGAGAGAAATAGTGGGGGGGGAGAGAAAGAGAGGGGGGAGAGAGAAAGGAGGGGAGAGAGAGAAAGGAGGGGAGAGAGAAATAAGGGGGAGAGAGAAAGAGAGGGGGGAGAGAGAAATAGAGGGGGGAGAGAGAAATAGAGGGGGGAGAGAGAAATAGAGGGGGGAGAGAGAAAGAGAGGGGGGAGAGAGAGAAAGGGAGGGAGAAGCAGGAAATGATGCTAGAGAGAGAGGGGATTGGAGAGAGGCAGAGATAGAGAGAAGCAGAAAGAGAGATGTGAACAGCATGTTAAATAGAGAGACAATGATAGGACGTTATCCTCCACTCTCTCTCTCTCTCCATTCCTCTACACCTCTTCTCTTCCTCCTCTTCCATTCCATTCTTCTAACCCCTCCAACTTTCTCTGTACATCATTTTAACTACCTCTATCTCTCCCCCTCTCCATGTCCATCACACTCTCTCCGTCTTCCACCCTCTCCAATCATCCATTCCTGTCTCTCTCTCTCTCTCTCTCTCTCCATACCTTCTTTCATGGCCTCTCCCCCTCTGTATCTCTCACTCCCCACCGTCTGTCGCTCCCCTTCACGCCCTCAGTCTCTCTCCCTCCCCCCTCTCCCCGTCTCAAATTCTCTTCCCCGGCACATGAGGGCTGCACTGACACTATTATTAGAGTCTCCAGCTGAAGCTGCTGTGCAGAAATCCCCAAAATGTCCCCACAAAGATAGTAAAACAAGGTATAGTCTCTGTCCTGGGGACATTTCCTATTTTAGGCTGAGGGAGAATAGCACTGTTACAAGGTGAGTAAAGCATATGCTGTGTGTGAGGAATCAAAATGTTTATTGGTCGCATACACAGTTCCGCAGATGTTATTGCAGGTGCAGCAAAATGCTTATTTTTCCTAGCGCCAACAATGCAGTAATATCTAGCAATACAACACCAACAACATTACAACACCAACAAACAAACAAAAAAAAAGAAATTAAGACCTATCACAAGTCCGGAATATAAAGTAATGTACACTGAACAAAAATATAAAACCCAACCATTTCAAAGGTTTTACTGAGTTACAGTTCATATAAGGAAATCAGTCAATTGAAATAAATGTATTAGGCCCTAATCTATGGATCTCACATGACTGGGAAAACAGATTTGCATCTGTTGGCCACAGATACCTTCAAAAAAAAAAAAATGGGCCTCAGGATCTCGTCACGCTATCCCTGTGCATTCAAATTGCCATCGATAAAATACAATTGTGTTCGTTGTCCGTAGCTTATGTCTGCCCATACCATAACCCCAACCACCACGGAGCACTCTGTTCACAACGTCGATATCAGAAAACCGCTCACCCACACAACGCCATACACTTAGTCTGCATTTGTGAGGCCGGTTGGATGTACTGCTAAATTCTCTAAAACAACGTTGGTAGGGAAATGAACATTCAATTATCTCGCAACAGCTCTGGTGGACATTCCTGCAGTCAGCATGCCAAGTGCACGCTCCCTCAAAACTTGAGACATCTGTGGCATTGTGTTGTGTGACATTACATTTACATTTTAGTCATTTAGCAGACGCTCTTATCCAGAGCGACTTACAGGAGCAATTAGGGTTAAGTGCCTTGCTCAAGGGCACATCGACAGATTTTTCACCTAGTCGGGTCAGGGATTAGAACCAGCGACCTTTCGGTTACTGACAACGCTCTTAACCACTAAGCTACCTGCCGCCCCAAATCTGCACATTTTAGAATGGCCTTTTAATTGTCCCCAGCACAAGGTGCACCTGTGTAATGCACCTGTGTAATGACCATCTATTTAATAAACACAAAAGACCAGCAAAAAATGGATAAGAGTGTGGTGGTATAGCAGGAACAGCGACATTTAATGGTCAAAACCCGGTACTTTCACACTACTTATGGTAAATAATATGGAGGACTAAAAGTGCCACAATTAAATAAATAAATACACCATTAAATAATTACTTAAATGTGTCATTAATTAATTAAAATTAGAATTAAATACATAAATGTGTTATTAAATGTGTCATTAATTAATTCAAATACCGATTCATTTTATGTAAAATACATATATAATAATTTCACTATTTACATTTACATTTCATGGTCCTGCGTTGGAGTGCTTCCTGAATTACTTAAAACTGTCAAACTGACCCATCAAAAGTTGGTAGGCGGAACCTAACGCCTGATTGGTTACCCTCTGCATCAAGCCAAGACAAATCAATTCCGGATAATGTCAGCAGGTCCTGCTTCTACATCCTCTGCTAAGTTTAAAATGTCTCTAACCAACTCCCTGGAAAGTTCACGGAGATCCTCCATTGTCTCTATCCAGGTTGGCCTACTCTACTTCAGACCAAAGCAATGGATCAGACTAGATTCACGTTAGCCCCGCCCACTGACTTTGATGGGTCAGTTTGACAGTTTTAAGTAATTCATGAATCACTGCAATGCAGGATCATGAAATGTAAATGTAAATAGTGAAATAATTATATATGTATTTTACATAAAATGAATCGGTATTTGAATTAATTAATGATACATTTAATTACACATTTATGTATTTAATTCTAATTTGAATTAATTAATGACACATTTAAGTAATTATTTAATGGTGTATTTATTTATTTAATTGTGGCACTTTTAGTCCTCCATAAAATAATGCAACCGACTGCAATTACTAATTTCCCTGAACAGGGAAAAAAATTAAAATAAATCACCAGATTCACAGGGAATACATTACATAGTATGGAGAAGCAATACTCCAAGCTGCAGCTTCATACTACTGGTCAAACATAGAGAACTGATACTGTAAACGCGTCCGAAACAACCCCGCTTCAGGCTTGGGCAGTGGCTACGGTCAATTGGTAAGGAAGCCACTACAATACAGGTTGTTGGGGTGCGATTGGCACGGGGTGGGGGTAGGAGTGGGCGATATACCGGTTTGATAGTAAAAACCGGTATTGTGCCGCGCCATGATATGGATTTAGCAATATCATGGATACCGCGATTTATTCAGAATTCATAAATTCGAATTTTGCATCAATATTTTTTTGTTCCAAATTTCAACTGAGTGATAGTACTAAGTAGCTACATCTTTTTTTTTTTTTTTTATCCAACCTTTCTTGGTTCTTACGAATAAAAGAATGTATGTTAATATGTTGACCTATTTTTATGAGCGCACGTCGCATGCACTTGTTGCACGCATGTAGTGCTAGCAACAAAGAAGTGTGCAGGCAGCTGCAGTTAGGAGGCAGGTTAACTATTGGGGGAAAACTTTACAATCCAGGATGAGCGAAAACACAGAAATTGATGTTGCTCAAGAGCAGGAGGATAAATTGGTTAAGAAGAAAGGGGGCACCTCTGTTGTTTGGAACTGGTTTGGCTTTAAAATCTCCGACCCCGACCAAAACACTACCCTATGCAAGTTGTGTCGTCGTGTTGTCTTAGCAAAAGGTGGAAACACGACCAACCTGTTCAATCACTTAAAAAACATACATGTCCGTGAGTATGAACAATGCACCAGAATGCGTGAGACAGTAAGCCCAGGAGCTCGCCCGAAGACAAGCCAGACTCGCACTCAACAATCAATTATATCATCATTTGCTGCCGGTACTTGCTATGAGAAGACGAGCAAAAAATGGATAGACATCACAGCTGTGATTACAAATCACATAGCGAAGGACATGGTACCGATTCAAACTGTGGAGAAAGAGGGGTTCAGAAAGTTGATTCAAACTCTGGACCCAAGATATGAGATCCCGAGCCGCAAATATTTTAGCCAAAAATGCCTGCCACAGCTTTACACAGAATGCTGGGACAGAGTTTACAGTGAGATAAATAACATTCCATTCTTCTCCACTACTGCCGATCTATGGTCAAGTCGTACCACAGAACCTTATATAAGCCTCACAATCCATTACATAGACGGTGACTGGAAACTGAAAAGTAAGTGCCTACAGACGTCTTATTTCCCAGACGACCACACCGGGGAAATAATTGCAGGTGGGCTGAGGGACATACTGTCGTCCTGGGGATTAAAAGAGTCGCGTCAAGTTTGTATGACGACCGACAGCGGATCGAACATGATCAAGGCATTGCAGCTGAACAAGTGGGCAAACCTTGGATGTTTCGGACACAGGCTGCACAATGCTATTGGTAAGTTTCAGGACTGTAGCCTAGGCCTACCCTGTATGATGCTTATTATTAAGAAAAAATACAGCTCACATCAGCCATGTACCGTAGGCTAAATCTAAGCACATCAGATTTGTAAAATGTGTAACAGTTGAATGTAAATGCCGTAAATCCTCAAACAAAGATTAAAAGTTATATTGTATTGTGATTTCTATATAAAAATGCATTATTATTAATTATTATTGTATTGTGATTCGATTATTTTTCACCCTATTATTTTGATTTCTTATTCCCAATTTCCAGAGAGGAGTGTCCAAAACGCTCCCGGGCCACAGGGGTGTGCGATTTCCCGGGCCACAGGGGTTTGCAAAAAGGTGGTTAGCACGTTCTCATACAGCTGGAAAAAGCAGAAGGCCCTGATGACAGCACAGAATGAACTAAGCCTGCCCCTGCACAAGCTCATCACAGAATCTCCGACAAGGTGGGGATCTCGTCTGAAAATGATGGAAAGAGTCCTGGAGCAGGAAAAGGCCATTACACAGGTCCTGGCAGGGGACAAAAAGACACGGCACCTTGTACCTACCTGGCAAGACATCCAGGTCTTGGAATCAGTCACAGCAGCACTGAAGCCACTCCAGGACTTTACAGATGCCCTGTCAGGAGAAGCGTATGTGAGCGTGTCCTATTTGAAGCCTGTCATCAATCTGTTAAATGCAGAGGTTCTAAATCTGAGCAAGGACGATACAGAACTGACCAAAGAGATCAAGATCAAGGTTCTTGATTACTTGAATAACAAGTACACTGACCCTGCAACAGATGAGCTGCTCTCCATGGCTACCTTTCTAGATCCAAGGTTCAAGACCAGGTACATGTCCGCTGAGAAACTGGAGGACATTAAGGTATTTATTCATTTGTTCTTGTTTTATTGCTTCAAATGTAAAGCACTTTGGGCTGCATTTTATGTATGAAAGGTGCTATACAAATAAAGTTTAATTATTTTCATTTTTTAAGGTGAGAGCTGCCTCAGAGACCGAAGCCCTCCTGGTGGAGAACACAGCCCTGGGAAAATCGTCTCTTGCAGAGGATCACACTGACAGGGAGAAAGAAGCTTCCACTGCTCATCAATCAGGCAAGAAGCCCAAGAAGAGCCTTGGGAGCTTCTTTAAGCAGACCAGCAGTGCACCTGCCTCATGTTCAGAGAGGCAGATCATTGAGCAAGAGCTGAATAGCTACATTCTGGCAACGGCAGCAGACAGCGAGTCTGATCCTTTGGAGTGGTGGCGATTTCACGGATCTAATTTTCCACGTGTGAGTTGTCTGGCAAAGAAATACTTATGCATCCCTGCCACAAGTGCCCCCTCTGAGAGGGCATTCAGCACTGGGGGCAATGTGGTGACATGTCACAGGGCAGCACTAAAGCCAGAAACAGTCAACATGCTGGTATTCCTGGCACGGAACTTGTGAAGAAAGTTCTAGTGAAGATTTGTTGATATTGTTGATAATTGATGGTTGAGGCTTGAAAGGTTTAGTTTCAAACGGTTAGTTTTTTACATATCTACGGACCGTAGCCAAAACAAACACACGTATTTGAATTTGTAATTACCTTATTTTCTTTATCTCCTGTTATTTTTTATTTAATTTTACTTAATATCTAATTTATATATATATATATATATATAGGCCTACCTACCTCATGTTTACGGAATGCATGTTTGCACAATACAAATAAAAACTTTTCAGGTCCATACGGTCCAATGCCTCACTCTTTCTGGTTATATAAGGTTCAAATACATATTTTTCCTTAACTAATATAATTTAACCAAGAAGGGATATTAAAATGTGATTCATATTTTTTTACGTCATATATCGTGATATCATATCGATATCGTCTGGACAGTGGAAAATATCGTGATATGAATTTTAGCTCATATCGCCCACCCCTAGGTGGGGGGGGTCCGTGGGTGGCTTAAAAAAAGAAAAATATATATTTCCTCATGTCTTACTCATTGGTAGAATCATAAAGGATATGAGCGCCAGGGCCTTGTTCCTGAAGTCCACCACAGTATAGCTGCTGACCAGGGGATCCACGAAGCTGATCATGTGATGCCTGCACTGGGCGCGCTCCTCAGCCGTCACCTTATTGGTTATGATGTCCAGACCACGGTACACCTGAGGAAGACAAAGAGAACCAAATCAGATCGACAAGGCAGAGAAAGTTGTCCAGGAAATGTGCTTCAGAGACCAATCAAACCCTAATTAACACAAAAACAATGTAGAGTGAGTTAGGCCTAGTAGCAGAGATTACAACAGCCACTGAGCTAAGCAGACCCACGGACACAGACACTGTTGGCTGTCGGAATGTGACAACTGAGTGTCAACGTCTCGGACAGGCCTCTCTAACCAGTTTACGGAATTTCTCGGAATGCTAAGATGCTCCGAAAGGGCCTCTTGTACTGTAGCCTCTCTCTTTAGTCTCCCTACCTATTCATGTACTGTAGTCTCTCTCTTTAGTCTCTACCTATTAATGTACTGTAGTCTCTCTTTAGTCTCTACCTATTAATGTACTGTAGTCTCTCTTTAGTCTCTACCTATTAATGTACTGTAGTCTCTCTCTTTAGTTTCTCTACCTATTCATGTACTGTAATCTCTCTTTAGTCTCCCTACCTATTAATGTACTGTAGTCTCTCTTTAGTATCTACCTATTAATGTACTGTAGTCTCTCTTTAGTCTCTACCTATTAATGTACTGTAGTCTCTCTCTTTAGTTTCTCTACCTATTCATGTACTGTAGTCTCTCTTTACTCTCTCTACCTATTAATGTACTGTAGTCTCTCTCTTTAGTCTCCCTACCTATTAATGTACTGTAGTCTCTCTTTACTCTCTCTACCTATTAATGTACTGTAGTCTCTCTCTTTAGTCTCCCTACCTATTAATGTACTGTAGTCTCTCTTCACTCTCTCTACCTATTAATGTACTGTAGTCTCTCTCTTTAGTCTCCCTACCTATTAATGTACTGTAGTCTCTCTTTACTCTCTCTACCTATTAATGTACTGTAGTCTCTCTCTTTAGTCTCCCTACCTATTAATGTACTGTAGTCTCTCTTTACTCTCTCTACCTATTAATGTACTGTAGTCTCTCTCTTTAGTCTCCCTACCTATTAATGTACTGTAGTCTCTCTTTACTCTCTCTACCTATTCATGTACTGTAGTCTCTCTTTACTCTCTCTACCTATTCATGTACTGTAGTCTCTCTCTTTAGTTTCTCTACCTATTCATGTACTGTAGTCTCTCTCTTTAGTCTCTACCTATTAATGTACTGTAGTCTCTCTTTAGTCTCTACCTATTCATGTACTGTAGTCTCTCTTTAGTCTCTACCTATTAATGTACTGTAGTCTCTCTTTAGTCTCTACCTATTAATGTACTGTAGTCTCTCTCTTTAGTCTCTCTTCCTATTAATGTATTGTAGTCTCTCTTTAGTCTCTCTACCTATTCATGTACTGTAGTCTCTCTTTAGTCACTACCTATTCATGTATTATAGTCTCTCTTTAGTCTCTACCTATTAATGTACTGTAGTCTCTCTTTAGTCTCTCTACCTATTCATGTACTGTAGTCTCTCTCTTTAGTTTATCTACCTATTCATGTACTGTAGTCTCTCTTTAGTCTAACTATTCATGTATTATAGTCTCTCTTTAGTCTCTACCTATTAATGTACTGTAATCTCTCTTTAGTCTCTCTACCTATTAATGTACTGTAGTCTCTCTCTTTAGTCTCTCTACCTATTAATGTACTGTAGTCTCTCTTTAGTCTCCCTACCTATTCATGTACTGTAGTCTCTCTTTAGTCTCTCTACCTATTCATGTATTATAGTCTCTCTTTAGTCTCTACCTATTCATGTACTGTAGTCTCTCTTTAGTCTCTCTACCTATTCATGTATTATAGTCTCTCTTTAGTCTCCCTACCTATTAATGTACTGTAGTCTCTCTTTACTCTCTCTACCTATTAATGTACTGTAGTCTCTCTCTTTAGTCTCCCTACCTATTCATGTACTGTAGTCTCTCTTTAGTCTCTCTACCTATTCATGTATTATAGTCTCTCTTTAGTCTCCCTACCTATTAATGTACTGTAGTCTCTCTTTACTCTCTCTACCTATTAATGTACTGTAGTCTCTCTCTTTAGTCTCCCTACCTATTAATGTACTGTAGTCTCTCTTTACTCTCTCTACCTATTAATGTACTGTAGTCTCTCTCTTTAGTCTCCCTACCTATTAATGTACTGTAGTCTCTCTTTACTCTCTCTACCTATTAATGTACTGTAGTCTCTCTCTTTAGTCTCCCTACCTATTAATGTACTGTAGTCTCTCTTTACTCTCTCTACCTATTAATGTACTGTAGTCTCTCTCTTTAGTCTCCCTACCTATTAATGTACTGTAGTCTCTCTTTACTCTCTCTACCTATTCATGTACTGTAGTCTCTCTTTACTCTCTCTACCTATTCATGTACTGTAGTCTCTCTCTTTAGTTTCTCTACCTATTCATGTACTGTAGTCTCTCTCTTTAGTCTCTACCTATTAATGTACTGTAGTCTCTCTTTAGTCTCTACCTATTCATGTACTGTAGTCTCTCTTTAGTCTCTACCTATTAATGTACTGTAGTCTCTCTTTAGTCTCTACCTATTAATGTACTGTAGTCTCTCTCTTTAGTCTCTCTTCCTATTAATGTATTGTAGTCTCTCTTTAGTCTCTCTACCTATTCATGTACTGTAGTCTCTCTTTAGTCACTACCTATTCATGTATTATAGTCTCTCTTTAGTCTCTACCTATTAATGTACTGTAGTCTCTCTTTAGTCTCTCTACCTATTCATGTACTGTAGTCTCTCTCTTTAGTTTATCTACCTATTCATGTACTGTAGTCTCTCTTTAGTCTAACTATTCATGTATTATAGTCTCTCTTTAGTCTCTACCTATTAATGTACTGTAATCTCTCTTTAGTCTCTCTACCTATTAATGTACTGTAGTCTCTCTCTTTAGTCTCTCTACCTATTAATGTACTGTAGTCTCTCTTTAGTCTCCCTACCTATTCATGTACTGTAGTCTCTCTTTAGTCTCTCTACCTATTCATGTATTATAGTCTCTCTTTAGTCTCTACCTATTCATGTACTGTAGTCTCTCTCTTTAGTCTCTCTACCTATTAATGTACTGTAGTCTCTCTTTAGTATCTACCTATTAATGTACTGTAGTCTCTCTTTAGTCTCTACCTATTAATGTACTGTAGTCTCTCTCTTTAGTCTCTACCTATTAATGTACTGTAGTCTCTCTTTAGTCTCTACCTATTAATGTACTGTAGTCTCTCTCTTTAGTCTCTACCTATTAATGTACTGTAGTCTCTCTTTAGTCTCTACCTATTAATGTACTGTAGTCTCTCTCTTTAGTCTCTACCTATTAATGTACTGTAGTCTCTCTCTTTAGTCTCTCTACCTATTCATGTACTGTAGTCTCTCTTTAGTCTCTACCTATTCATGTATTATAGTCTCTCTTTAGTCTCTACCTATTAATGTACTGTAGTCTCTCTTTAGTCTCTCTACCTATTAATGTACTGTAGTCTCTCTATTTAGTCTACCTATTAATGTACTGTAGTCTCTCTACCTATTCATGTACTGTAGTCTCTCTTTAGTCACTACCTATTCATGTATTATAGTCTCTCTTTAGTCTCTACCTATTAATGTACTGTAGTCTCTCTTTAGTCTCTCTACCTATTAATGTACTGTAGTCTCTCTCTTTAGTCTCTAACTATTCATGTATTATAGTCTCTCTTTAGTCTCTCTACCTATTCATGTACTGTAGTCTCTCTCTTTAGTCTCTACCTATTAATGTACTGTAGTCTCTCTTTAGTCTCTACCTATTAATGTACTGTAGTCTCTCTCTTTAGTCTCTCTACCTATTCATGTACTGTAGTCTCTCTTTAGTCTCTACCTATTCATGTATTATAGTCTCTCTTTAGTCTCTACCTATTAATGTACTGTAGTCTCTCTTTAGTCTCTCTACCTATTAATGTACTGTAGTCTCTCTACCTATTCATGTACTGTAGTCTCTATTTAGTCTCCCTACCTATTCATGTACTGTAGTCTCTCTTTAGTCTCTACCTATTCATGTACTATAGTCTCTCTCTTTAGTCTCTCTACCTAATAATGTACTGTAGTCTCTCTTTAGTCTCTACCTATTCATGTACTGTAGTCTCTCTCTTTAGTCTCTCTTCCTATTAATGTACTGTAGTCTCTCTTTAGTCTCTACCTATTAATGTACTGTAGTCTCTCTCTTTAGTCTCTCTTCCTATTCATGTATTATAGTCTCTCTTTAGTCTCTACCTATTAATGTACTGTAGTCTCTCTTTAGTCTCTACCTATTAATGTACTGTAGTCTCTCTTTAGTCTCTCTACCTATTAATGTACTGTAGTCTCTCTCTTTAGTCTCTACCTATTAATGTACTGTAGTCTCTCTTTAGTCTCTCTACCTATTAATGTACTGTAGTCTCTCTCTTTAGTCTCTCTACCTATTAATGTACTGTAGTCTCTCTCTTTAGTCTCTCTACCTAATAATGTACTGTAGTCTCTCTTTAGTCTCTACCTATTCATGTACTGTAGTCTCTCTCTTTAGTCTCTCTTCCTATTAATGTACTGTAGTCTCTCTTTAGTCTCTACCTATTAATGTACTGTAGTCTCTCTCTTTAGTCTCTCTTCCTATTCATGTATTATAGTCTCTCTTTAGTCTCTACCTATTCATGTACTGTAGTCTCTCTTTACTCTCTCTACCTATTCATGTACTGTAGTCTCTTTAGTTTCTCTACCTATTCATGTACTGTAGTCTCTCTTTACTCTCTCTACCTATTAATGTACTGTAGTCTCTCTCTTTAGTCTCCCTACCTATTAATGTACTGTAGTCTCTCTTTACTCTCTCTACCTATTAATGTACTGTAGTCTCTCTCTTTAGTCTCCCTACCTATTAATGTACTGTAGTCTCTCTTTACTCTCTCTACCTATTAATGTACTGTAGTCTCTCTCTTTAGTCTCCCTACCTATTAATGTACTGTAGTCTCTCTTTACTCTCTCTACCTATTAATGTACTGTAGTCTCTCTCTTTAGTCTCCCTACCTATTAATGTACTGTAGTCTCTCTTTACTCTCTCTACCTATTAATGTACTGTAGTCTCTCTCTTTAGTCTCCCTACCTATTAATGTACTGTAGTCTCTCTTTACTCTCTCTACCTATTCATGTACTGTAGTCTCTCTTTAGTCTCTCTACCTATTAATGTACTGTAGTCTCTCTCTTTAGTCTCTCTACCTATTAATGTACTGTAGTCTCTCTCTTTAGTCTCTACCTATTAATGTACTGTAGTCTCTCTTTAGTCTCTCTACCTATTCATGTACTGTAGTCTCTCTTTAGTCTCTACCTATTAATGTACTGTAGTCTCTCTTTAGTCTCTACCTATTAATGTACTGTAGTCTCTCTCTTTAGTCTCTCTTCCTATTAATGTATTGTAGTCTCTCTTTAGTCTCTCTACCTATTCATGTACTGTAGTCTCTCTTTAGTCACTACCTATTCATGTATTATAGTCTCTCTTTAGTCTCTACCTATTAATGTACTGTAGTCTCTCTTTAGTCTCTCTACCTATTCATGTACTGTAGTCTCTCTCTTTAGTTTCTCTACCTATTCATGTACTGTAGTCTCTCTTTAGTCTAACTATTCATGTATTATAGTCTCTCTTTAGTCTCTACCTATTAATGTACTGTAATCTCTCTTTAGTCTCTCTACCTATTAATGTACTGTAGTCTCTCTCTTTAGTCTCTCTACCTATTAATGTACTGTAGTCTCTCTTTAGTCTCCCTACCTATTCATGTACTGTAGTCTCTCTTTAGTCTCTCTACCTATTCATGTATTATAGTCTCTCTTTAGTCTCTACCTATTCATGTACTGTAGTCTCTCTCTTTAGTCTCTCTACCTATTAATGTACTGTAGTCTCTCTTTAGTATCTACCTATTAATGTACTGTAGTCTCTCTTTAGTCTCTACCTATTAATGTACTGTAGTCTCTCTCTTTAGTCTCTACCTATTAATGTACTGTAGTCTCTCTTTAGTCTCTACCTATTAATGTACTGTAGTCTCTCTCTTTAGTCTCTACCTATTAATGTACTGTAGTCTCTCTTTAGTCTCTACCTATTCATGTATTATAGTCTCTCTTTAGTCTCTCTACCTATTCATGTACTGTAGTCTCTCTCTTTAGTCTCTACCTATTAATGTACTGTAGTCTCTCTTTAGTCTCTACCTATTAATGTACTGTAGTCTCTCTCTTTAGTCTCTCTACCTATTCATGTACTGTAGTCTCTCTTTAGTCTCTACCTATTCATGTATTATAGTCTCTCTTTAGTCTCTACCTATTAATGTACTGTAGTCTCTCTTTAGTCTCTCTACCTATTAATGTACTGTAGTCTCTCTACCTATTCATGTACTGTAGTCTCTCTTTAGTCTCCCTACCTATTCATGTACTGTAGTCTCTCTTTAGTCTCTACCTATTCATGTACTATAGTCTCTCTCTTTAGTCTCTCTACCTAATAATGTACTGTAGTCTCTCTTTAGTCTCTACCTATTCATGTACTGTAGTCTCTCTCTTTAGTCTCTCTTCCTATTAATGTACTGTAGTCTCTCTTTAGTCTCTACCTATTAATGTACTGTAGTCTCTCTCTTTAGTCTCTCTTCCTATTCATGTATTATAGTCTCTCTTTAGTCTCTACCTATTAATGTACTGTAGTCTCTCTTTAGTCTCTACCTATTAATGTACTGTAGTCTCTCTTTAGTCTCTCTACCTATTAATGTACTGTAGTCTCTCTCTTTAGTCTCTACCTATTAATGTACTGTAGTCTCTCTTTAGTCTCTCTACCTATTAATGTACTGTAGTCTCTCTCTTTAGTCTCTCTACCTATTAATGTACTGTAGTCTCTCTCTTTAGTCTCTCTACCTAATAATGTACTGTAGTCTCTCTTTAGTCTCTACCTATTCATGTACTGTAGTCTCTCTCTTTAGTCTCTCTTCCTATTAATGTACTGTAGTCTCTCTTTAGTCTCTACCTATTAATGTACTGTAGTCTCTCTCTTTAGTCTCTCTTCCTATTCATGTATTATAGTCTCTCTTTAGTCTCTACCTATTCATGTACTGTAGTCTCTCTTTAGTCTTTACCTATTAATGTACTGTAGTCTCTCTTTAGTCTCTCTACCTATTAATGTACTGTAGTCTCTCTCTTTAGTCTCTACCTATTAATGTACTGTAGTCTCTCTTTAGTCTCTCTACCTATTAATGTACTGTAGTCTCTCTCTTTAGTCTCTCTACCTATTAATGTACTGTAGTCTCTCTCTTTAGTCTCTACCTATTAATGTACTGTAGTCTCTCTTTAGTCTCTCTACCTATTCATGTACTGTAGTCGCTCTCTTTAGTTTCTCTACCTATTCATGTACTGTAGTCCCTCTTTAGTCTCTACCTATTAATGTACTGTAGTCTCTCTTTACTCTCTCTACCTATTCATGTACTGTAGTCTCTCTCTTTAGTTTCTCTACCTATTCATGTACTGTAGTCTCTCTTTTTAGTCTCTACCTATTAATGTACTGTAGTCTCTCTTTAGTCTCTACCTATTCATGTACTGTAGTCTCTCTTTAGTCTCTACCTATTAATGTACTGTAGTCTCTCTTTAGTCTCTACCTATTAATGTACTGTAGTCTCTCTCTTTAGTCTCTCTTCCTATTAATGTACTGTAGTCTCTCTCTTTAGTTTCTCTACCTATTCATGTACTGTAGTCTCTCTTTAGTCTAACTATTCATGTATTATAGTCTCTCTTTAGTCTCTACCTATTAATGTACTGTAATCTCTCTTTAGTCTCTCTACCTATTAATGTACTGTAGTCTCTCTCTTTAGTCTCTCTACCTATTAATGTACTGTAGTCTCTCTTTAGTCTCCCTACCTATTCATGTACTGTAGTCTCTCTTTAGTCTCTCTACCTATTCATGTATTATAGTCTCTCTTTAGTCTCTACCTATTCATGTACTGTAGTCTCTCTCTTTAGTCTCTCTACCTATTAATGTACTGTAGTCTCTCTTTAGTATCTACCTATTAATGTACTGTAGTCTCTCTTTAGTCTCTACCTATTAATGTACTGTAGTCTCTCTCTTTAGTCTCTACCTATTAATGTACTGTAGTCTCTCTTTAGTCTCTAACTATTAATGTACTGTAGTCTCTCTCTTTAGTCTCTACCTATTAATGTACTGTAGTCTCTCTTTAGTCTCTACCTATTAATGTACTGTAGTCTCTCTCTTTAGTCTCTACCTATTAATGTACTGTAGTCTCTCTCTTTAGTCTCTCTACCTATTCATGTACTGTAGTCTCTCTTTAGTCTCTACCTATTCATGTATTATAGTCTCTCTTTAGTCTCTACCTATTAATGTACTGTAGTCTCTCTTTAGTCTCTCTACCTATTAATGTACTGTAGTCTCTCTATTTAGTCTCTACCTATTAATGTACTGTAGTCTCTCTACCTATTCATGTACTGTAGTCTCTCTTTAGTCTCTACCTATTAATGTACTGTAGTCTCTCTTTAGTCTCTCTACCTATTAATGTACTGTAGTCTCTCTACCTATTCATGTACTGTAGTCTCTCTTTAGTCTCCCTACCTATTCATGTACTGTAGTCTCTTTAGTCTCCCTACCTATTCATGTACTGTAGTCTCTCTTTAGTCTCTACCTATTCATGTACTGTAGTCTCTCTCTTTAATCTCTACCTATTAATGTACTGTAATCTCTCTTTAGTCTCTCTACCTATTAATGTACTGTAGTCTCTCTACCTATTCATGTACTGTAGTCTCTCTTTAGTCTCCCTACCTATTCATGTACTGTAGTCTCTTTAGTCTCCCTACCTATTCATGTACTGTAGTCTCTCTTTAGTCTCTACCTATTCATGTACTGTAGTCTCTCTCTTTAGTCTCTCTTCCTATTAATGTACTGTAGTCTCTCTCTTTAGTCTCTACCTATTAATGTACTGTAGTCTCTCTTTAGTCTCTCTACCTATTAATGTACTGTAGTCTCTCTACCTATTCATGTACTGTAGTCTCTCTTTAGTCTCCCTACCTATTCATGTACTGTAGTCTCTTTAGTCTCCCTACCTATGAATGTACTGTAGTCTCTCTCTTTAGTCTCTCTTCCTATTAATGTACTGTAGTCTCCCTCTTTAGTCTCTACCTATTCATGTACTGTAGTATCTCTCTTTAGTCTCTCTTCCTATTCATGTACTGTAGTCTCTCTTTAGTCTCCCTACCCACTGCCTAAATGTAGTGGGATGTAGTTCCTATCCCCACCCAGTGTAACTGTCCAGTAGCAGTCCCATGGCAGAGAGATTTACAGTCATTTAGCAGACGCTCTTATCCAGAGCCACTTACAGTCCGTGCATACATTATTTTTTTCATACCCCCCGTGGGAATCGAACCCACAACCCTGGCGTTGCAAACGCCATGCTCTACCAACTGAGCTACATCCCTGCCAGCCATTCCCTCACCCTACCCTGGACGACGCTGGGCCAATTGTGCGCCGCCCCATGGGTCTCCCGGTCGCGGCCGGCTACGACAGAGCCTGGATCTCTAGTGGCACAGCTAGCACTGCGATGCAGAGCCTTAGACCACTGGGCCACTCGGGAGGAAGTAGAGGGATGAGAGAGAGAGAGAAAGAAAAGGAACGTAAAACAGTGACATGACAGAAGGCAGGAGCACCATCAGTAATGAAACATAACGCTCCATAAGGCAGGAGCACCATCAGTAATGAAACATAACGCTCCAAAAGGCAGGAGCACCATCAGTAATGAAACATAACGCTCCATAAGGCAGGAGCACCATCAGTAATGAAACATAGCGCTCCATAAGGCAGGAGCACCATCAGTAATGAAACATAACGCTCCATAAGGCAGGAGCACCATCAGTAATGAAACATAACGCTCCAGAAGGCAGGAGCACCATCAGTAATGAAACATAGCGCTCCAGAAGGCAGGAGCACCATCAGTAATGAAACATAGCGCTCCAGAAGGCAGGAGCACCATCAGTAATGAAACATAACGCTCCATAAGGCAGGAGCACCATCAGTAATGAAACATAACGCTCCAGAAGGCAGGAGCACCATCAGTAATGAAACATAACGCTCCAGAAGGCAGGAGCACCATCAGTAATGAAACATAACGCTCCAGAAGGCAGGAGCACCATCAGTAATGAAACATAACGCTCCATAAGGCAGGAGCACCATCAGTAATGAAACATAACGCTCCAGAAGGCAGGAGCACCATCAGTAATGAAACATAACGCTCCAGAAGGCAGGAGCACCATCAGTAATGAAACATAACGCTCCAGAAGGCAGGAGCACCATCAGTAATGAAACATAACGCTCCAGAAGGCAGGAGCACCATCAGTAATGAAACATAACGCTCCAGAAGGCAGGAGCACCATCAGTAATGAAACATAGCGCTCCAGAAGGCAGGAGCACCATCAGTAATGAAACATAACGCTCCAGAAGGCAGGAGCACCATCAGTAATGAAACATAATGCTCCAGAAGGCAGGAGCACCATCAGTAATGAAACATAACGCTCCAGAAGGCAGGAGCACCATCAGTAATGAAACATAACGCTCCATAAAATTACCAGACATTATACCACTTCCTCTCTGACACACACAGTAATAGAACGATCAATGTGTTCTCCTAGTTGTCAGTGCGCGTACCCATCTCACTCTGTGCCTGTCAGGGCAACAGGAAACACGGTCCCCTGACAACGCAGAGCGGAAAAACCTGTTCCTCTAAGGCATGTGTCAAACTCATTCCATGGAGGGCGTAGCGTCTGTTGGTTTCCCCTTTCAATTAAGACCTAGACAACCAGGTGAGGGGAGTTCCTTACTAAGACCTAGACAACCAGGTGAGGGGAGTTCCTTACTAAGACCTAGACAACCAGGTGAGGGGAGTTCCTTACTAAGACCTAGACAACCAGGTGAGGGGAGTTCCTTACTAAGACCTAGACAACCAGGTGAGGGGAGTTCCTTACTAAGACCTAGACAACCAGGTGAGGGGAGTTCCTTACTAAGACCTAGACAACCAGGTGAGGGGAGTTCCTTACTAATTAGTGACCTTAATTCATCAACCTAGTAAAAGGGAAAACACGCAGGCAGACAAGGTCCTCCGTGGAATGAGTTTGACACGCACTCTAAGGAATGTTCAACGGATCGAAGAGGATGGGTAGATATCAAAATGAATGTAGCCTGGCTGAATGGATAGACAGACATACATTACAACAGGCTAATCATAACTCTAATTAGTACAAAAAGGATTGCAACTGACAGTGTTTAATCTGTACCTAGTAAGGTAACAGTTACCCCTGCTAGGGGGGGGAGTCAGTGGAGAGGAGACATAGGAGAGGAGACATGTCATTGGAGAGGAGGCAGGAGACATAGGAGCGGAGACATAGGAGACAAGAGACAGAAGAGTGGAGACAGAGGAAGAGGAGACAGGGGAAGAGTGGAGATAGAGGAAGAGTGGAGACAGGGGAAGAGTGGAGACAGAGGAAGACGAACTGACACACAGAGAAACCCTGAGGGAAGCAGTAGGGGTGTGTGGCACTCTCTCAATATAATGTCATCACTAACTGCAGCAACATAGATTTAAGCAGGATGGAGAGGAGGACGCCACGCTCCTCAACTGCCCCTGATTCTCTCTCGCTCTCTCTCTCTCTCTCTCCTCTCCTCTTCTCTCTCTCTCTCTCTCTCTCTCTCTCTCTCTCTCTCTCTCTCTCTCTCTCTCTCTCTCTCTCTCTCTCTCTCTCTCTCTCTCTCTCTCTCTCTCTCTCTCTCTCTCTCTCTCTCTCTCTCTCTCTCTCTCTCTCTCTCTCTCTCTCTCTCTCTCTCTCTCTCTCTCTCTCTCTCTCTCTCTCTCTCTCTCTCTCTCTCTCTCTCTCTCTCTCTCTCTCTCTCTCTCTCTCTCTCTCTCTCTCTCTCTCTCTCTCTCCTGGAGGCAGCTCTGCAGCACAGCCCACAAGCTAGCAGCAAAATCGCTCAGTTCTGCCTCCAGGACAATACTCATCCCAATAAACATCAACCTGTGTCTCCATCTCGCTCTCTCACTCCTTTAATTGAACAGTTCTCTCTATTCTATGCTGTGGTGGGTTTGTATATGCAGCTACTGAGTAAGACCAGCCTAATCCCCAACAGCTGCCTGCCGGTGTGTGTGTTTGTTCAAGTTCTTCTGATTGAAACTCTATTAAATGGAGGACAACTAATCCCAGGAGAGAGAGACAATAAGACAAGGAGAAAGAGAGAGGAAGGAGGAGAGGAAGAACAAGAGGAAGGTTGGAAGTAGACCAAGCAGGGATCTATTAGTGGTGTGTGATGTGTATTTGAGATAACAGATTGAGCTCCATAACTAATAAAGTTCTCAGTAACTACCTCATTTATTTCTCTATTTTCATTTTGTCTTATGTTTTGTTACGTGGCAAAAGAGGACGCTCCTCTCATTGGCCTACAGGGGTTTTGGCTGGGCGCTTGAGGGGTGGCAGCATTGAAATATTGGTTAATGCACTAACTTCAAACTTGGGCAATCGGCGGTTGAAGATGTCCTTTGGGACACTAAAAGGCACGTTACGGGTACGGCGTTGGTATGATAGTAGCAGGGACAACAATCCCTTCTGGGATGGAGGGAGGCTTTCACAGGAGGGATATTGGAGGACAACTGGAAGACCCCTGGAGGTCTACTTAGAGACAGCTGCAGTATGTTTAACAGTGCACATATTATTGTACAGCTACATGGAGAGACATATAAAGTATGTTTAACATATGATATATACAAAAGTATGTGGACACCCCTTCAAATGAGTGGATTCGGCTATTTCGGTCACACCCATTGCTGACAGGTGTATAAAAATCGAGCACACAGCCACGCAATCTCCATAGACAAACATTGGCAGTAGAATGGCCCGTACTGAAGAGCTCAGTGACTTTCAAAGTGGCCACCTTTCAACAAGTCAGTTCGATGCCACCTTTCCAACAAGTCAGTTCGTCAAATTTCTGCCCTGCTAGAGCTGCCCAGGTCAACTTTAAGTGCTGTTATTGTGAAGTGGAAACGTCTAGGAGCAACAACGGCTCAGCTGCGAAGTGGCTCACAGAACGGGACCGCCGAGTGCTGAAGCACGTAAAAATTGTCTGTCCTCGGTTGCAACACTCACTACCGAGTTCCAAACTGCCTCTGGAAGCAACGTCAGCACAAGAACTGTTCGTCGAGAGCTTCATGAAATGGGTTTCCATGGCCGAGCAGCCGCAAACAAGCCTAAGATCACCATGCGCAATGCCAAGCGTCAGCTGGAGTGATGTAAAGCTCGCCGCCATTGGACTCTGGAGCAGTGGAAACGCGTTCTCTGGAGAGATGAATCACGCTTCACCATCTGGCAGTCCGACAGACGAATCTGTGAATTGGTGGATGCTAGGAGAACCTACATGCCCGGACGCATAGTGCCAACTGTAAAGTTTGGTGGATGAGGAATAATGGTCTGGGCAGTTTTTCATGGTTCAGGCTAGGCCCCTTAGTTCCAGTGAAGGGAAATCGTAACGCTACAGCATACAATGACAGTCTAGACGATTCTGTGCTTCCAACAGTTTTGGGAAGGCCCTTTCCTGTTTCAGCATGACAATGCCCCTGTGCACAAAGCGAGGTCCATACAGAAATGGTTTGTCGAGATCGGTGTGGAAGAACGTAACTGACCTGCACAGAGCCCTGACCTCAACCCCATCACACCTTTGGGATCAATTGGAACGCCGACTGCGAGCCAGGCCTAATCACCCAACATCAGTGCCCGACCTCACTAATGCTCTTGTGGCTAAATGGAAGCAAGTCCCCGCAGCAATGTTCCAACATCTAGTGGAAAGCCTTCCCAGAAGAGTGGAGGCTGTTATAGCAGCAAAGGGGGGACCAACTCCATATTAATGCACATGATTTTGGAATGAAATGTTCGACGAGCAGGTGTCCACATACTTTTGGTCATGTAGCGTATATTATGGTACAGCTACGGTACATGGATTGACATCTACAATATGTTTAACATACAGTGCATTCGGAAGGTATTCAGACCACTTGACTTTTTACACATTTTGTTATGTTACAGTTTTATCCTAAAATTGATTTAATTGTTTGTTATGCAAATGTAAAAACACAAAATTGAAATAATACATTTACATAAGTATTCAGACCCTTTACCTGCTTCTTTGTGGAAGCACCTTTGTCAGCGATTACAGCAACGAGTCTTCTTGGGTATGACGCTACAAGCTTGGCACACCTGTATTTGGGGAGTTTTTCCCATTCTTCTCCGCAGATCCTCTCAAGCTCTGTCAGGTTGGATGGGGAGCGTCGCTGTACAGCAATTTTCAGGTCTCTCCAGAGATGTTCGATCGGGTTCAAGTCCGGGATCTGGCTGGGACACTCAAGAACATTCAAAGACTTGTCCCGAAGCCACTCCTGCGTTGTCTTGGCTGTGTGCTTAGGGTCATTGTCCTGTTGGAAGGTGAACCTTCGCCCCAGTCTGAGGTTCTGAGCGCTCTGGAGCAGGTTTTCATCAAGGATCTCTCTGTACTTTGCTCCATTAATCTTTCCCTCGATCCTGACTAGTCTCCCTGCCGCTGAAAAACATCCCCACAGCATGATGCTGCCACCACCATGCTTCACCGTAGGGATGGTGCCAGGCATTCAGGCCAAAAAGTTCAATCTTGGTTCCATCAGACCAGAGAATCCTCTGTCCTTTAGGTGCCTGTCATGTGCCTTTTACTGAGGAGTGGCTTCCGTCTGGCCACTCTACCATAAAGGCCTGATTGGTGGGTCCTGCAGAGATGGTTGTCCTTCTGGAAGGTTCTCCCATCTCCACAGAGGAACTCTAGAGCTCTGTCAGAGTGACCATCGGGATCTAGGTTCACCTCCCTGACCAAGGTCCTTCTCCTCCGATTGCTCAGTTTGGCCAGCTCTAGGAAGAGTCTTGGTGGTTCCAAACTTCTTCCATTTAAGAATGATGGAGGCCACTGTGTTCTTGGGGACCTTCAATGCTGCAGAAATGTTTTGGTACCCTTCCCCAGATCTGTGCCTCGACACAATCCTGTCTCGGAGCTCTACGGACAATTCCTTCAACTTAATGGCTTGGTTTTTGCTCTGGCATGCACTGTCAACTGTGGGACCTTATATAGACAGGTGTATGCCTTTCCAAATCATTTCCAATCAATTGAATTGACCACAGGTGGACTCCAATCAAGTTGTAGAAACATCAAGGATGATCAATGGAAACAGGATGCACCTGAGCTCAATTTCGAGTCTCATAGCAAAGGGTCTGAATGCTTATGTAAATAAGGTATCTGTTTTTGAAATATACATTAGCAAACATTTCTAAAAACTTTGTCATTATGGGGTATTGTGTGTAGATTGACAAGGATTTTTATTTATTTTAATCCATTTTAGAATAAGGCTGTAATGTAACAAAATGTGGGTCTGAATACTTTCCGAATGCACTGTATATTATGGTACAGCTACATGGATAGAGGTCAGGCATTGATTCTGGTAGTATCGGTAAGTACGGATAAATTCAAGGTGTCTAGCAGCTTGATCATCATGGTGCTTTTTGGTAGTACGTTTACAGGCATATATTATGGTAAGTATAATTGAAACTTGTATCTCATTATGGTAAGTGGTGAAGTAAGTATAGCTAGTTATAATTGTAATGGCTTAGCAGATTATATATATATATATATATTTAAAAAAAAGGAGAAGATTAGTCTTTACCTAAAAGCTAAAAGAGAAGGAATATAATATCTACTGTTTACAGGAAACTCCCTCTACTATTACAGATGAGGTTGTGTGGGAAAAGGACTGGGAAGGAGAAATATGTTTCTGTCATTGGGAAATAAACTCAAAAGGGGTGATATTTATTAATAACAATTTTGATCCAAATGGGCAAACTGTCCAAACAGATCCCCAAGGAAGGTGGATGATGGATCCTTTTAAATATGGTATTTGGATGATAAACAGATTTGGCTAATTAATCTATGATTCATCTGTCCAAATAATGATGATCCACACTTCTTCGAAAATATAATGAACAAAAATATGAAAACAACATGTACTGTGTTTCATGAGCTAAAATAAAAGATCCCCGAGATTTTCCATACGCACAAAAAGCATAATTCTCTAAAATGTTGTTGACCAATTTGTTTACATCCCTGTTAGTGAGCATTTCTCCTTTGCCAAGATAATCCATCCACATGACAGGTGTGGCATATCAAGAAGGTTTTTCAGCGGCAGGGACTGGGAGACTAGTCAGGATCGAGGCAAACATGAACGGAGCAAAGAACAGAGAGATACATTTCAATAAATAAAGTTTAGTCATTTAGCAGACGCTCTTATCCAGAGCGACTTACAGGAGCAATTAGGGTTAAGTGCCTTGCTCAAGGGCACATCGACAGATTTTTCACCTAGTCCGCTCGGGGATTAGAACCAGCGACCTTTCGGTTACTGGCACAACGCTCTTAACCACTAAGCTACCTGCCGCCTTAATGAAAGCGCTCAGGACCTCAGACTGGGGCGAAGGTTCACCTTCCAACAGGACAATGACCCTAAGCACACAGCCAAGACAACGCAGGACTGGCTTCGGGACAAGTTTCTGAATGTCCTTGAGCGGCCCAGCCAGAGCCCGGACTTGAACCCGATCAAATACATTTTAGAATAAGGCTGCAACGTAACAAAATGTGGAAAAAGTCAAGGGGTCTGAATACTTTCCGAAGGCACTGTACATTGAGGAGGCTTAATCAAGCTAGCCGTCTTGATTACATTCCTGTATCCTTTGCGCTAAAAAAAAGTTTTAATAGGGGGCAGAATGCGGTCGGAACATCAAACAATTGCCATCCACGTGGGCAAGGATATTGGTAATTTAATCAAAGCCTACTGGATGACAACTTGTTTTTAACCAAGACAAAGGATTTTATAACTGACGTTTCCCTGCATAACATAGGTACAGCAGATCCCCTTATTGTATGGGACACTTAAAATGTCCCTTCAGAGGTCATGCAATTCAATACTCATCTTTAAAACAACCAAAACATTAGGTCAAAAGAGTTCATATTAACAAAGGTAATCGTGGACATGACAGTACAGATGGAAACAATAAAAAATCTATGAAATCAATAGAATACAAACTGTACCATAGAGCACAGAATAAGTTAGAGGAAAAAAATGTAATACATGGAGGAACTTATTTCGGGTAGGGAAGTATAATATTATTTAAAAATAAAGCGAATTGGATGGAAAATTGTGAAAAATACACACAATTATCTTTGAATCTTCAACATAGAAATGCTACCAAAAATAATTTACAGAAAACTGTTACAAATAACGGAGTCATCCATGATTCACCAAATATTCTCTTTTCAGTCTCCTCCATTTCCACTAACTGAAGTTAACTGTAAGGACGGTTTTCCTAATAATAGTTTAAAATGAACAGCTGTACAGAAAGACTTGTGTGAGGCCCTAATTGCAGAGGAGTAACTTCTTGATGCAATTTTAAAAAACTCCAGGGCTGGATGGCATACCAGTTAAGGTATATGAAACCTTATTTGATCTACTCAAAGATCCACTATTAGCATGTTTTAACCACTCCTATAAAAATTGTACTATTAGGTACTCCACGAGAAGGTCTGATTTCACTATTACTGAAACCAGTTGGTAAGTATAAAGATACAGTCTATCAACAACAAAAAAACTGGAGGCCCTCCTAATCAGTCAGGTTTTTTTTACATGGACAATATATTGGAGATTTTACATTTACGTCATTTAGCAGACGCTCTTATCCAGAGCGACTTAAAAATGTAATATAAGACGAGTATTTGAAACAATTGAACACCATTAAAAAAGGTGGGCGGAATAGACAAAGGAAGAGTCCTGTGTGTTCAGAGTGTGTGTACACCCACCTGCATGCCGAGCTGCCCGTCTCAGTGAGTCAGAGAGAGAGGGAGAGCTTTCATACCGTGCCATATGTCTTCTCAGTCATGTTGAGGCTTTCATACCGTGCCATATGTCTTCTCAGTCATGTTGAGGCTTTCATACCGTGCCATATGTCTTCTCAGTCATGTTGAGGCTTTCATACCGTGCCATATGTCTTCTCCGTCATGTTGAGGCTTTCATACCGTGCCATATGTCTTCTCAGTCATGTTGAGGCTTTCATACCGTGCCATATGTCTTCTCAGTCATGTTGAGGCTTTCATACCGTGCCATATGTCTTCTCAGTCATGTTGAGGCTTTCATACCGTGCCATATGTCTTCTCAGTCATGTTGAGGCTTTCATACCGTGCCATATGTCTTCTCAGTCATGTTGAGGCTTTCATACCGTGCCATATGTCTTCTCAGTCATGTTGAGGCTTTCATACCGTGCCATATGTCTTCTCAGTCATGTTGAGGCTTTCATACCATGCCATATGTCTTCTCAGTCATGTTGAGGCTTTCATACCGTGGCATATGTCTTCTCAGTCATGTTGAGGCTTTCATACCATGCCATATGTCTTCTCAGTCATGTTGAGGCTTTCATACCGTGCCATATGTCTTCTCAGTCATGTTGAGGCTTTCATACCGTGCCATATGTCTTCTCAGTCATGTTGAGGCTTTCATACCATGCCATATGTCTTCTCAGTCATGTTGAGGCTTTCATACCATGCCATATGTCTTCTCAGTCATGTTGAGGCTTTCATACCGTGCCATATGTCTTCTCAGTCATGTTGAGATTGGTCTACTACTATTGCTTTAATGTATTGTTATTCTCATTAATATTGTTGTTGTAGTTGCTGTTAATGGTAGTCCCATTTCCACCACCGTATTATCACTGTTGTTGTCAATGTAAGTAATTTAACAATGCGTTTCAATGGGCTTATTTTGGACCTAAGCTTGTCGCCTGCCTTTCACACCTTTGGGACAACGACTCCCATTGTCGGGGCGGATACATGATCATCTTGTCATTATATACAGATCTCTGATTGCATTGAGACAGCCTATAAATAATGCTAACTAGATAGCCAATTAAAAACATATCGCGTAGCCTAGTCTGGCTAGTTCTCGGTAATGAACTATTTAGCAGCATGTATTAATGTCATTGTCATGTTCTACATCTGCCCCGTCTCGTTGCCCGCTCTCACTCTCTCTCCCCACTTTGTGCACGGAGGGAAAGATGGGAAGGGAAGAGATGCACTCCGATACAGAGCGCATAGCCTAGGCCGACGTGCACAGACAGGATGCTCTTACGAGCAAAAAAATTAATCTGATCATTCTGGATCGTATTTTGACATGTTGCACATCAAAAACATCCACAATGCAAATCCCTGAACATGTTAGATGAAATAGCTAAACTTCTTTCATGTCTTACTTAGCACTGGAGAAGTCCGTCTAAAGCCCTAGCAGAAAGCAGGCTTAACTGACCGGGTCCGTAGAGCCCTGTTCTAGACAGAGGGTAGCCTGCATGTTGGTCTGATTCCCTGTATGGTAATAATAGTGATCATGAATTTCACTTTGGAAAGTGGTTCCTTGCATCACACAACACCATTTTTCAATCACATTGGGACGAGTGACTTGAGCTTTTGGACAACAACAAAAAAAAAAATCAGTCCTACTTGCCCAATGAACAAGTGTCTAAAAAAAGTTAAATGTTAAGCCCTGTACTTTCACAATGTACGTCATTTCACTTGCCATGTCAATAAAGTGAACAGAAAGAAAGCGAGAGACTAAAATCACGCCCCCAAAGTGTGGTTGGGGTTCTGCTCGACCCTGATAAGATCCCGCCCCCAAAGTGTGGTTGGGGTTCTGCTCGACCCTGATAAGATCCCGCCCCCAAAGTGTGGTTGGGGTTATGCTCGACCCTGATAAGATCCCGCCCCCAAAGTGTGGTTGGGGTTCTGCTCGACCCTGATAAGATCCCGCCCCCAAAGTGTGGTTGGGGTTATGCTCGACCCTGATAAGATCCCGCCCCCAAAGTGTGGTTGGGGTTATGCTCGACCCTGATAAGATCCCGCCCCCAAAGTGTGGTTGGGGTTCTGCTCGACCCTGATAAGATCCCGCCCCCAAAGTGTGGTTGGGGTTCTGCTCGACCCTGATAAGATCCCGCCCCCAAAGTGTGGTTGGGGTTATGCTCGACCCTGATAAGATCCCGCCCCCAAAGTGTGGTTGGGGTTCTGCTCGACCCTGATAAGATCCCGCCCCCAAAGTGTGGTTGGGGTTCTGCTCGACCCTGATAAGATCCCGCCCCCAAAGTGTGGTTGGGGTTATGCTCGACCCTGATAAGATCCCGCCCCCAAAGTGTGGTTGGGGTTATGCTCGACCCTGATAAGATCCCGCCCCCAAAGTGTGGTTGGGGTTATGCTCGACCCTGATAAGATCCCGCCCCCAAAGTGTGGTTGGGGTTATGCTCGACCCTGATAAGATCCCGCCCCCAAAGTGTGGTTGGGGTTCTGCTCGACCCTGATAAGATCCCGCCCCCAAAGTGTGGTTGGGGTTCTGCTCGACCCTGATAAGATCCCGCCCCCAAAGTGTGGTTGGGGTTCTGCTCGACCCTGATAAGATCCCGCCCCCAAAGTGTGGTTGGGGTTCTGCTCGACCCTGATAAGATCCCGCCCCCAAAGTGTGGTTGGGGTTATGCTCGACCCTGATAAGATCCCGCCCCCAAAGTGTGGTTGGGGTTCTGCTCGACCCTGATAAGATCCCGCCCCCAAAGTGTGGTTGGGGTTCTGCTCGACCCTGATAAGATCCCGCCCCCAAAGTGTGGTTGGGGTTATGCTCGACCCTGATAAGATCCCGCCCCCAAAGTGTGGTTGGGGTTCTGCTCGACCCTGATAAGATCCCGCCCCCAAAGTGTGGTTGGGGTTATGCTCGACCCTGATAAGATCACGCCCCCAAAGTGTGGTTGGGGTTCTGCTCGACCCTGATAAGATCCCGCCCCCAAAGTGTGGTTGGGGTTCTGCTCGACCCTGATAAGATCCCGCCCCCAAAGTGTGGTTGGGGTTCTGCTCGACCCTGACCAGTATGTGTCCAGACAATGAACTCAGTGTTCAGGCTGTATACCACGGCCCCCCCTACCCCTAACCCCACGGCCCCCCTACCCCTACCCCTAACCCCACGGCCCCCCTACCCCACACCACACAGCTGCTACACACACACACAAAGAAAGACAGACAGAAAGAAAGAGGGAAAGGAAAAAAAGAAAGCGAGAGAGAGATTGAGAGATTAAGAGAGAGCGAGAGCGATTAAGAGAGCGAGAGAGAGAGAGCGAGAGCGAGAGCGAGAGCGATAGAGAGAGAGCGAGAGAGAGAGCGAGAGAGAGAGAGATACAGAGAGAGAGAGAGAGAGAGAGAGAGAGAGAGAGAGAGAGAGAGAGAGAGAGAGAGATACAGAGAGAGAGATACAGAGAGAGAGAGAGAGAGAGAGAGAGAGAGAGAGAGAGAGAGAGAGAGAGAGAGAGAGAGAGAGAGAGAGAGAGAGGCAGAGACACAGAGAGCATTCCCTCCCAAATATGCCCACGTTGACACAACTACGACAAACAGCCAACAAGAACGGGTCACAACTGTAGATAACTTTATCACTGACCTCAACCCAGAGTCTCTCAGAGCGTTCACGGTCAGCCCACTGACACCCCTATCAGATCACAGCAAAATCACAGTCTACTTGAACAGAGCAATACTAAATCATGAGGCATCAAAGCCAAAGGAACTGAATAATATTAAGAAATACTACAGATGGAAGGAAAGTAGTGTGGAAACCTACCAAAAAACTATTAGGCAACAATAAATTGAATCCCTTTTAGACAACTTCCTGGACAAAACATAATACACTGTAATAGTAACAGTGTAATAGTGAAGGTGTAAACTTGGCAGTAGAAAACCTAAACAGTATATTTGACCCTTCAGCTTCCCTATCAAATCTAACAATTTCAAGCAGACAACCTAAGAAAAGTAACAACAGTGACAAATGGTTTAATGAAGAATGCAAAAACCTAAGAAAGAAATTGAGAAACCTATCCCAGAAAACCTGAGCCTACGCCTTCACTATGGTGAATCACTAAAACAATACAGAAATAGACTACGGAAAAAGAAGGAACAGCACGTCAAAAATCAGCTCAATGTAATTGAAAAATCCATAGAATCTTACAACTCTCCTCACCTCCATCAGTAAGCACATCACTGTTAGTATCCTACACCTCTCCTCTCCTCTGTCAGTAAGCACATCACTGTTAGTCTCCTACACCTCTCCTCTCCATCAGTAAGCACATCACTGTTAGTCTCCTACACCTCTCCTCTCCATCAGTAAGCACATCACTGTTAGTCTCCTACACCTCTCCTCTCTGTCAGTAAGCACATCACTGTTAGTCTACTACACCTCTCCTCTGTCAGTAAGCACATCACTGTTAGTATCCTACACCTCTCCTCTCCATCAGTAAGCACATCACTGTTAGTCTCCTACACCTCTCCTCTCCATCAGTAAGCACATCACTGTTAGTATCCTACACCTCTCCTCTCCATCAGTAAGCACATCACTGTTAGTATCCTACACCTCTCCATCAGTAAGCACATCACTGTTAGTCTCCTACACCTCTCCTCTCCATCAGTAAGCACATCACTGTTAGTCTACTACACCTCTCCATCAGTAAGCACATCACTGTTAGTATCCTACACCTCTCCTCTCCATCAGTAAGCACATCACTGTTAGTCTCCTACACCTCTCCGTCAGTAAGCACATCACTGTTAGTCTCCTACACCTCTCCATCAGTAAGCACATCACTGTTAGTCTCCTACACCTCTCCTCTCCATCAGTAAGCACATCACTGTTAGTATCCTACACCTCTCCTCTGTCAGTAAGCACATCACTGTTAGTCTCCTACACCTCTCCTCTGTCAGTAAGCACATCACTGTTAGTCTCCTACACCTCTCCTCTCCGTCAGTAAGCACATCACTGTTAGTCTACTACACCTCTCCTCTCCATCAGTAAGCACATCACTGTTAGTCTCCTACACCTCTCCTCTCCATCAGTAAGCACATCACTGTTAGTATCCTACACCTCTCCTCTCCATCAGTAAGCACATCACTGTTAGTCTCCTACACCTCTCCTCTTTGTCAGTAAGCACATCACTGTTAGTCTCCTACACCTCTCCGTCAGTAAGCACATCACTGTTAGTCTCCTACACCTCTCCTCTCCATCAGTAAGCACATCACTGTTAGTCTCCTACACCTCTCCTTTCCATCAGTAAGCACATCACTGTTATTCTCCTACACCTCTCCTCTCCATCAGTAAGCACATCACTGTTAGTCTCCTACACCTCTCCTCTCCATCAGTAAGCACATCACTGTTAGTATCCTACACCTCTCCTCTCCATCAGTAAGCACATCACTGTTAGTCTCCTACACCTCTCCTCTCCGTCAGTAAGCACATCACTGTTAGTCTCCTACACCTCTCCTCTCCATCAGTAAGCACATCACTGTTAGTCTCCTACACCTCTCCTCTCCATCAGTAAGCACATCACTGTTAGTCTCCTACACCTCTCCTCTGTCAGTAAGCACATCACTGTTAGTCTCCTACACCTCTCCTCTCCATCAGTAAGCACATCACTGTTAGTCTCCTACACCTCTCCTCTCCATCAGTAAGCACATCACTGTTAGTCTCCTACACCTCTCCTCTCCATCAGTAAGCACATCACTGTTAGTCTACTACACCTCTCCTCTGTCAGTAAGCACATCACTGTTAGTATCCTACACCTCTCCTCTCCATCAGTAAGCACATCACTGTTAGTCTCCTACACCTCTCCTCTCCATCAGTAAGCACATCACTGTTAGTATCCTACACCTCTCCTCTCCATCAGTAAGCACATCACTGTTAGTATCCTACACCTCTCCTCTCCATCAGTAAGCACATCACTGTTAGTCTCCTACACCTCTCCTCTCCATCAGTAAGCACATCACTGTTAGTCTACTACACCTCTCCATCAGTAAGCACATCACTGTTAGTATCCTACACCTCTCCTCTCCATCAGTAAGCACATCACTGTTAGTCTCCTACACCTCTCCGTCAGTAAGCACATCACTGTTAGTCTCCTACACCTCTCCATCAGTAAGCACATCACTGTTAGTCTCCTACACCTCTCCTCTCCATCAGTAAGCACATCACTGTTAGTATCCTACACCTCTCCTCTGTCAGTAAGCACATCACTGTTAGTCTCCTACACCTCTCCTCTGTCAGTAAGCACATCACTGTTAGTCTCCTACACCTCTCCTCTCCGTCAGTAAGCACATCACTGTTAGTCTACTACACCTCTCCTCTCCATCAGTAAGCACATCACTGTTAGTCTCCTACACCTCTCCTCTCCATCAGTAAGCACATCACTGTTAGTCTCCTACACCTCTCCTCTCCATCAGTAAGCACATCACTGTTAGTATCCTACACCTCTCCTCTCCATCAGTAAGCACATCACTGTTAGTCTCCTACACCTCTCCTCTTTGTCAGTAAGCACATCACTGTTAGTCTCCTACACCTCTCCGTCAGTAAGCACATCACTGTTAGTCTCCTACACCTCTCCTCTCCATCAGTAAGCACATCACTGTTAGTCTCCTACACCTCTCCTTTCCATCAGTAAGCACATCACTGTTATTCTCCTACACCTCTCCTCTCCATCAGTAAGCACATCACTGTTAGTCTCCTACACCTCTCCTCTCCATCAGTAAGCACATCACTGTTAGTATCCTACACCTCTCCTCTCCATCAGTAAGCACATCACTGTTAGTCTCCTACACCTCTCCTCTCCGTCAGTAAGCACATCACTGTTAGTCTCCTACACCTCTCCTCTCCATCAGTAAGCACATCACTGTTAGTCTCCTACACCTCTCCTCTCCATCAGTAAGCACATCACTGTTAGTCTCCTACACCTCTCCTCTGTCAGTAAGCACATCACTGTTAGTCTCCTACACCTCTCCTCTCCGTCAGTAAGCACATCACTGTTAGTCTACTACACCTCTCCTCTCCATCAGTAAGCACATCACTGTTAGTCTCCTACACCTCTCCTCTCCATCAGTAAGCACATCACTGTTAGTCTCCTACACCTCTCCTCTCCATCAGTAAGCACATCACTGTTAGTATCCTACACCTCTCCTCTCCATCAGTAAGCACATCACTGTTAGTCTCCTACACCTCTCCTCTCCATCAGTAAGCACATCACTGTTAGTCTCCTACACCTCTCCTCTCCATCAGTAAGCACATCACTGTTAGTCTACTACACCTCTCCTCTCCGTCAGTAAGCACATCACTGTTAGTCTCCTACACCTCTCCTCTGTCAGTAAGCACATCACTGTTAGTCTCCTACACCTCTCCTCTGTCAGTAAGCACATCACTGTTAGTCTCCTACACCTCTCCTCTCCATCAGTAAGCACATCACTGTTAGTATCCTACACCTCTCCTCTGTCAGTAAGCACATCACTGTTAGTCTACTACACCTCTCCATCAGTAAGCACATCACTGTTAGTATCCTACACCTCTCCATCAGTAAGCACATCACTGTTAGTCTCCTACACCTCTCCTCTCCGTCAGTAAGCACATCACTGTTAGTCTCCTACACCTCTCCATCAGTAAGCACATCACTGTTAGTCTCCTACACCTCTCCTCTCCATCAGTAAGCACATCACTGTTAGTCTCCTACACCTCTCCTCTCCATCAGTAAGCACATCACTGTTAGTATCCTACACCTCTCCTCTGTCAGTAAGCACATCACTGTTAGTCTCCTACACCTCTCCTCTGTCAGTAAGCACATCACTGTTAGTCTCCTACACCTCTCCTCTCCATCAGTAAGCACATCACTGTTAGTCTCCTACACCTCTCCTCTCCATCAGTAAGCACATCACTGTTAGTCTCCTACACCTCTCCATCAGTAAGCACATCACTGTTAGTCTCCTACACCTCTCCTCTCCATCAGTAAGCACATCACTGTTAGTCTCCTACACCTCTCCTCTCCATCAGTAAGCACATCACTGTTAGTCTCCTACACCTCTCCTCTCCATCAGTAAGCACATCACTGTTAGTCTCCTACACCTCTCCTCTCCATCAGTAAGCACATCACTGTTAGTCTACTACACCTCTCCTCTCCATCAGTAAGCACATCACTGTTAGTATCCTACACCTCTCCTCTCCATCAGTAAGCACCAGTTTATGAAACATGTGGCGACTAACATTTGATTTGTTTGAAATCTCTGGCGATATGGATGTTTCACATATAAATATTGTGATTTTGACGTGAGCCCTAACACACACACACACACACACACACACACACACACACACATCTTGCTCATTTGACTGAATCCTGGGTGGGTTTCCTGAAACGTAAGTCTACCTTGTTCCCCCAGTGTCTATAGTACTCTAACAACTCTACAGTCCAGTGACTTGTAATATCTACACACTACAGTAACTAGACATACAGTGGGGGAAAAAAAGTATTTAGTCAGCCACCAATTGTGCAAGTTCTCCCACTTAAAAAGATGAGAGAGGCCTGTAATTTTCATCATAGGTACACGTCAACTATGACAGACAAAATGAGGAAAAAAAATCCAGAAAATCACATTGTAGGATTTTTAATGAATTTATTTGCAAATGATGGTGGAAAATAAGTATTTGGTCAATAACAAAAGTTTCTCAATGCTTTGTTATATACCCTTTGTTGGCAATGACACAGGTCAAACACTTTCTGTAAGTCTTCACAAGGTTTTCACACACGGTTGCTGGTATTTTGGCCCATTCCTCCATGCAGATCTCCTCTAGAGCAGTGATGTTTTGGGGCTGTCGCTGGGCAACACAGACTTTCAACTCCCTCCAAAGATGTTCTATGGGGTTGAGATCTGGAGACTGGCTAGACCACACCAGGACCTTGAAATGCTTCTTACGAAGCCACTCCTTCGTTGCCCGGGCGGTGTGTTTGGGATCATTGTCATGCTGAAAGACCCAGCCACGTTTCATCTTCAATGCCCTTGCTGATGGTGTTCTTTGGATGCAACTCAGCATTCTTTGTCCTCCAAACACGACAAGTTGAGTTTTTACCAAAAAGTTCTATTTTGGTTTAATCTGACCATATGACATTCTCCCAATCCTCTTCTGGATCATCCAAATGCACTCTAGCAAACTTCAGACGGGCCTGGACATGTACTGGCTTAAGCAGGGGGACAAGTCTTGCACTGCAGGATTTGAGTCCCTGGCGGCGTAGTGTGTTACTGATGGTAGGCTTTGTTACTTTGGTCCCAGCTCTCTGCAGGTCATTCACTAGGTCCCCCCGTGTGGTTCTGGGATTTTTGCTCACCGTTCTTGTGATCATTTTGACCCCACGGGGTGAGATCTTGCGTGGAGCCCCTGTTCGAGGGAGATTATCAGTGGTCTTGTATGTCTTCCATTTCCTAATAATTGCTCCCACAGTTGATTTCTTCAAACCAAGCTGCTTACCTATTGCAGATTCAGTCTTCCCAGCCTGGTGCAGGTCTACAATTTTGTTTCTGGTGTCCTTTGACAGCTCTTTGATCTTGGCCATAGTGGAGTTTGGAGTGTGACTGTTTGAGGTTGTGGACAGGTGTCTTTTATACTGATAACAAGTTCAAACAGGTGCCATTAATACAGGTAACGAGTGGAGGACAGAGGAGCCTCTTAAAGAAGAAGTTACAGGTCTGTGAGAGCCAGAAATCTTGCTTGTTTGTAGGTGACCAAATACTTATTTTCCACCATAATTTGCAAATAAATTCATAAAAAATCCTAGAATGTGATTTTCAGGATTTTTTTTTCTCAATTTGTCTGTCATAGTTGACGTGTACCTATGATGAAAATTACAGGCCTCTCTCATCTTTTTAAGTGGGAGAACTTGCACAATTGGTGGCTGATTAAATACTTTTTTTCCCCACTGTACACTACAAGACAGCTTATACAGTAGCACGTACACACACACACACACACACGGACAGAAATGCAGTATTGTGAGATAGGGAGAAAAGCTTGCTGTTTAATAAATCAGTGAATAATATCTGCTCCATTTTCAATGAACTCCAGAGTCAGTGCAGCCAGAGTTGGGTGACTAGAGAGACTGGGGAGAGACTGGGTCCTGTGGGAGAGTTAGGGTAGAAAGTAGGGGAGAGGCTGGGTCCTGTGGGAGAGTTAGGGTAGAAAGTAGGGGAGAGACTGGGTCCTGTGGGAGAGTTAGGGTAGAAAGTAGGGGAGAGGCTGGGTCCTGTGGGAGAGTTAGGGGAGAAAGTAGGGGAGAGGCTGGGTCCTGTGGGAGAGTTAGGGTAGAAAGTAGGGGAGAGGCTGGGTCCTGTGGGAGAGTTAGGGTAGAAAGTAGGGGAGAAACTGGGTCCTGTGGGAGAGTTAGGGGAGAAAGTAGGGGAGAGGCTGGGTCCTGTGGGAGAGTTAGGGTAGAAAGTAGGGGAGAGGCTGGGTCCTGTGGGAGAGTTAGGGTAGAAAGTAGGGGAGAGGCTGGGTCCTGTGGGAGAGTTAGGGTAGAAAGTAGGGGAGAGACTGGGTCCTGTGGGAGAGTTAGGGTAGAAAGTAGGGGAGAGGCTGGGTCCTGTGGGAGAGTTAGGGTAGAAAGTAGGGGAGAGGCTGGGTCCTGTGGGAGAGTTAGGGTAGAAAGTAGGGGAGAGGCTGGTTCCTGTGGGAGAGTTAGGGGAGAAAGTAGGGGAGAGACTGGGTCCTGCGGGAGTGGGAGAGTTAGGGTAGAAAGTAGGGGAGAGACTGGGTCCTGTGGGAGAGTTAGGGTAGAAAGTAGGGGAGAGGCTGGGTCCTGTGGCAGAGTTAGGGTAGAAAGTAGGGGAGAGACTGGGTCCTGTGGGAGAGTTAGGGTAGAAAGTAGGGGAGAGGCTGGGTCCTGTGGGAGAGTTAGGGTAGAAAGTAGGGGAGAGACTGGGTCCTGTGGGAGAGTTAGGGTAGAAAGTAGGGGAGAGGCTGGGTCCTGTGGGAGAGTTAGGGTAGAAAGTAGGGGAGAGACTGGGTCCTGTGGGAGAGTTAGGGTAGAAAGTAGGGGAGAGGCTGGGTCCTGTGGGAGAGTTAGGGTAGAAAGTAGGGGAGAGACTGGGTCCTGTGGGAGAGTTAGGGTAGAAAGTAGGGGAGAGACTGGGTCCTGTGGGAGTGGGAGAGTTAGGGTAGAAAGTAGGGGAGAGACTGGGTCCTGTGGGAGAGTTAGGGTAGAAAGTAGGGGAGAGGCTGGGTCCTGTGGGAGAGTTAGGGTAGAAAGTAGGGGAGAGGCTGGGTCCTGTGGGAGAGTTAGGGTAGAAAGTAGGGGAGAGGCTGGGTCCTGTGGGAGAGTTAGGGTAGAAAGTAGGGGAGAGACTGGGTCCTGTGGGAGAGTTAGGGTAGAAAGTAGGGGAGAGACTGGGTCCTGTGGGAGAGTTAGGGTAGAAAGTAGGGGAGAGACTGGGTCCTGTGGGAGAGTTAGGGTAGAAAGTAGGGGAGAGACTGGGTCCTGTGGGAGAGTTAGGGTAGAAAGTAGGGGAGAGACTGGGTCCTGTGGGAGAGTTAGGGTAGAAAGTAGGGGAGAGGCTGGGTCCTGTGGGAGTGGGAGAGTTAGGGTAGAAAGTAGGGGAGAGGCTGGGTCCTGTGGGAGAGTTAGGGTAGAAAGTAGGGGAGAGACTGGGTCCTGTGGGAGAGTTAGGGTAGAAAGTAGGGGAGAGGCTGGGTCCTGTGGGAGTGGGAGAGTTAGGGTAGAAAGTAGGGGAGAGGCTGGGTCCTGTGGGAGAGTTAGGGTAGAAAGTAGGGGAGAGACTGGGTCCTGTGGGAGAGTTAGGGTAGAAAGTAGGGGAGAGACTGGGTCCTGTGGGAGAGTTAGGGTAGAAAGTAGGGGAGAGACTGGGTCCTGTGGGAGAGTTAGGGTAGAAAGTAGGGGAGAGGCTGGGTCCTGTGGGAGTGGGAGAGTTAGGGTAGAAAGTAGGGGAGAGGCTGGGTCCTGTGGGAGAGTTAGGGTAGAAAGTAGGGGAGAGACTGGGTCCTGTGGGAGTGGGAGAGTTAGGGTAGAAAGTAGGTGAGAGGCTGGGTCCTGTGGGAGAGTTAGGGTAGAAAGTAGGGGAGAGACTGGGTCCTGTGGGAGAGTTAGGGTAGAAAGTAGGGGAGAGACTGGGTCCTGTGGGAGAGTTAGGGTAGAAAGTAGGGGAGAGACTGGGTCCTGTGGGAGAGTTAGGGTAGAAAGTAGGGGAGAGACTGGGTCCTGTGGGAGAGTTAGGGTAGAAAGTAGTGGAGAGACTGGGTCCTGTGGGAGAGTTAGGGTAGAAAGTAGGGGAGAGGCTGGGTCCTGTGGGAGAGTTAGGGTAGAAAGTAGGGGAGAGGCTGGGTCCTGTGGGAGAGTTAGGGTAGAAAGTAGGGGAGAGACTGGGTCCTGTGGGAGAGTTAGGGTAGAAAGTAGGGGAGAGACTGGGTCCTGTGGGAGTGGGAGAGTTAGGGTAGAAAGTAGGGGAGAGACTGGGTCCTGTGGGAGAGTTAGGGTAGAAAGTAGGGGAGAGGCTGGGTCCTGTGGGAGAGTTAGGGTAGAAAGTAGGGGAGAGGCTGGGTCCTGTGGGAGAGTTAGGGTAGAAAGTAGGGGAGAGGCTGGGTCCTGTGGGAGAGTTAGGGTAGAAAGTAGGGGAGAGGCTGGGTCCTGTGGGAGAGTTAGGGTAGAAAGTAGGGGAGAGACTGGGTCCTGTGGGAGAGTTAGGGTAGAAAGTAGGGGAGAGACTGGGTCCTGTGGGAGAGTTAGGGTAGAAAGTAGGGGAGAGGCTGGGTCCTGTGGGAGAGTTAGGGTAGAAAGTAGGGGAGAGGCTGGGTCCTGTGGGAGAGTTAGGGTAGAAAGTAGGGGAGAGACTGGGTCCTGTGGGAGAGTTAGGGTAGAAAGTAGGGGAGAGGCTGGGTCCTGTGGGAGAGTTAGGGTAGAAAGTAGGGGAGAGGCTGGGTCCTGTGGGAGAGTTAGGGTAGAAAGTAGGGGAGAGGCTGGGTCCTGTGGGAGAGTTAGGGTAGAAAGTAGGGGAGAGGCTGGGTCCTGTGGGAGAGTTAGGGGAGAAAGTAGGGGAGAGGCTGGGTCCTGTGGGAGAGTTAGGGTAGAAAGTAGGGGAGAGACTGGGTCCTGTGGGAGAGTTAGGGTAGAAAGTAGGGGAGAGGCTGGGTCCTGTGGGAGTGGGAGAGTTAGGGTAGAAAGTAGGGGAGAGACTGGGTCCTGTGGGAGAGTTAGGGTAGAAAGTAGGGGAGAGGCTGGGTCCTGTGGGAGTGGGAGAGTTAGGGTAGAAAGTAGGGGAGAGGCTGGGTCCTGTGGGAGAGTTAGGGTAGAAAGTAGGGGAGAGGCTGGGTCCTGTGGGAGAGTTAGGGTAGAAAGTAGGGGAGAGACTGGGTCCTGTGGGAGAGTTAGGGTAGAAAGTAGGGGAGAGACTGGGTCCTGTGGGAGAGTTAGGGTAGAAAGTAGGGGAGAGACTGGGTCCTGTGGGAGAGTTAGGGGAGAAAGTAGGGGAGAGGCTGGGTCCTGTGGGAGAGTTAGGGTAGAAAGTAGGGGAGAGACTGGGTCCTGTGGGAGAGTTAGGGTAGAAAGTAGGGGAGAGGCTGGGTCCTGTGGGAGAGTTAGGGTAGAAAGTAGGGGAGAGACTGGGTCCTGTGGGAGAGTTAGGGTAGAAAGTAGGGGAGAGACTGGGTCCTGTGGGAGAGTTAGGGTAGAAAGTAGGGGAGAGGCTGGGTCCTGTGGGAGAGTTAGGGTAGAAAGTAGGGGAGAGGCTGGGTCCTGTGGGAGAGTTAGGGTAGAAAGTAGGGGAGAGACTGGGTCCTGTGGGAGAGTTAGGGTAGAAAGTAGGGGAGAGGCTGGGTCCTGTGGGAGAGTTAGGGTAGAAAGTAGGGGAGAGGCTGGGTCCTGTGGGAGAGTTAGGGTAGAAAGTAGGGGAGAGGCTGGGTCCTGTGGGAGAGTTAGGGTAGAAAGTAGGGGAGAGACTGGGTCCTGTGGGAGAGTTAGGGTAGAAAGTAGGGGAGAGGCTGGGTCCTGTGGGAGAGTTAGGGTAGAAAGTAGGGGAGAGGCTGGGTCCTGTGGGAGAGTTAGGGTAGAAAGTAGGGGAGAGACTGGGTCCTGTGGGAGAGTTAGGGTAGAAAGTAGGGGAGAGGCTGGGTCCTGTGGGAGTGGGAGAGTTAGGGTAGAAAGTAGGGGAGAGACTGGGTCCTGTGGGAGAGTTAGGGTAGAAAGTAGGGGAGAGACTGGGTCCTGTGGGAGACAACGGGAGAGGCATACTGTGGGAACCAATTCTCCCCTGGGAACAATAGACACTTCCACCTAGTCACTACACAGCACCCATTCACACACACACAGAGTACCCATTCACTCACTCACATATAGTCCCCATTCACACACACACAGTCCCCATTCACACACACACAGTCCCCATTCACACACACACAGTCCCCATTCACACACACACAGTCCCCATTCACACACACACAGTCCCCATTCACACAGTCCCAATTCACACACACACAGTCCCCATTCACACACACACAGTCCCCATTCACACACACACAGTCCCCATTCACACACACACAGTCCCCATTCACACACACACAGTCCCCATTCACACACACACAGTCCCAATTCACACACACACAGTCCCCATTCACACACACACAGTCCCAATTCACACACACACAGTCCCCATTCACACACATACAGTCCCCATTCACACACACACAGTCCCCATTCACACACACACAGTCCCCATTCACACACACAATCCCCATTCACACACATACAGTCCCCATTCACACACACACAGTCCCCATTCACACACACACACACAGTCCCCATTCACACACACACACACACACAGTCCCCATTCACACACACAGTCCCCATTCACACACACAGTCCCCATTCACACACACAGTCCCCATTCACACACACAGTCCCCATTCACACACACAGTCCCCATTCACACACACAGTCCCCATTCACACACACAGTCCCCATTCACACACTGGCAGCTAGGGCTAGCTAGTGGAGAAGATCCACGCTTTGCTAAATATGCAAGTCGCTAGGAATAATAGCAGGCTTCTCTACTGAAACAGACTGTCTCTCTTTCTCTCTCTCTCTTTCACACACAGATCCTGTCTCTCTTTCTCTCTCTCTCTTTCACACACAGATCCTGTCTCTCTTTCTCTCTCTCTCTCTCTCTTTCACACACAGATCCTGTCTCTCTTTCTCTCTCTCTCTCTCTCTTTCACACACAGATCCTGTCTCTCTTTCTCTCTCTCTCTTTCACACACAGATCCTGTCTCTCTTTCTCTCTCTCTCTCTTTCACACACAGATCCTGTCTCTCTTTCTCTCTCTCTCTTTCACACACAGATCCTGTCTCTCTTTCTCTCTCTCTCTTTCACACACAGATCCTGTCTCTCTTTCTCTCTCTCTCTCTTTCACACACAGATCCTGTCTCTCTTTCTCTCTCTCTCTCTCTTTCACACACAGATCCTGTCTCTCTTTCTCTCTCTCTCTTTCACACACAGATCCTGTCTCTCTTTCTCACACACAGATCCTGTCTCTCTTTCTCTCTCTTTCACACACAGATCCTGTCTCTCTTTCTCTCTCTCTCTTTCACACACAGATCCTGTCTCTCTTTCTCTCTCTCTCTTTCACACACAGATCCTGTCTCTCTTTCTCTCTCTCTCTTTCACACACAGATCCTGTCTCTCTTTCTCTCTCTCTCTCTTTCACACACAGATCCTGTCTCTTTCTCGCTCTCTCTTTCACACACAGATCCTGTCTCTCTTTCTCTCTCTCTCTTTCACACACAGATCCTGTCTCTCTTTCTCTCTCTCTCTTTCACACACAGATCCTGTCTCTCTTTCACACACAGATCCTGTCTCTCTCTCTCTCTCTCTCTTTCACACACAGATCCTGTCTCTCTTTCTCTCTCTCTCTTTCACACACAGATCCTGTCTCTCTTTCTCTCTCTCACACACAGATCCTGTCTCTCTTTCTCTTTCACACACAGATCCTGTCTCTCTTTCTCTCTGTCTTTCACACACAGATCCTGTCTCTCTCTCTTTCACACACAGATCCTGTCTCTCTCTCTTTCACACACAGATCCTGTCTCTCTTTCTCTCACACACAGACACACAGATCCTGTCTCTCACATGGCCGCAAATAGACCAGTGTGTTTCTGCTGTATATTCGATTTTGGAGATAGGCTATTCTCTCTACCACACACACACACACACACACACACACACACACAGGGTCGGCATCTAGGCCTGCTGCAGTGTTTCCTGTCGGGTGTGATAGTAGGACTAGCAGAGATGATATTCCAGGATGTTATTAGAGTACCCCAGTTAGCTGTACCAGATGACCTCTGCTGCTGGAACACTGACTGTTCCCTATGGACCAACACATTCTCATGGACACAAGGAGCGCGTGTGTGTGTGTGTGTGAGTGGAGAGTGAAACAGAGTGTGTGTGTGTGTGTGTGTGTGTGTGTGTGTGTGTGTGTGTGTGTGTGTGACAAAGAGAGAGTGTGTGAGGGAGAGAAACAGAGGAACCGTTGCATTCATGAGAAAAGGAGTGGTGCATGAAGACTGAACAAATGTCATCACCGCAAGTCGAGAGTAACGCAATACTTTAGTTCCTAAGGCTAAAGATGGTAGCTGTCATCAGGGCTGTGACTAGTGATGAGGGGGGTAAATAATAAATCAATGGTTACATATCAGGATATTATTTTTGACGATACGTTGTATCGTTTTGACAACGTCGCAATATTAAATATATAATTGTTGTGCACGTTGGCTGTACTTGCACCAAAACTTAATATCTTATTTTTTAAGTATTGAATCGCAATGCATATAGAATCATGAGAATCACAATACATATACAGTGAGGGAAAAAAGTATTTGATCCCCTGCTGATTCAAATACTTTTTTCCCCCTCACTGTAGGGTGTGTTCGTAAATTCACTCTGGAGTGCAAGAGTGCGATCAGAGTGCGCTCTGGGCGTTCGAAAATTCTGAGCGTTGTCAGATTGTCTGCTCGTAAATTCAGCGCGTGTCGCTCTCGGAGCGTTCAAAGCGCACACTGGACGCCCTGGCGGAGGAGTAGGGTTGATCCGAGCGTAATGACCTCACAACGGCAGTCAAGCACCCAAGCTAACTGGCTAACGTTGGCTAGCTTGCTAACTACTTCCAGACACAAATGAGAGAACAGCTCACTCTCACCATTTACTCGCACTAGCAGAGCTGGTTAGGCTGTTTTCATGTTATCTATTGGTGACTGTAACTGTGCTGCTGGCAACAATTTAACTACGCTTTTTTGCTTACGTTTACTGACACCGGCCATATTCTGCGCTCTGGTACACTCAGATGAGAGTGCTCTGAATCGGAGTAGAGAGCCAGAGTGAATTTACGAACGTGCCCATAGAATCAAGAGAATCACAATACATAGTGCCTTCAGAAAGTATTCAGAACCCTTTACTTTTTCCACTTTCTAAAATTGATTAAATTGTCCCAATTGATTAAATTGTTTTCCAATGGAATGCTGCGTTTGCTGTTCAGCATTGCGTTGCAGAGGCAGTTGCAATGCGTTCTGGGTGGTGCGTCAAATTGTATGCGTAGACTTGACAGAAATAGTAGCAAGAGGTGAATGTTGAACTTTTGTTGCTCACATATTCAGTAAACATGTTGGATTACATCATGAGAACACTGTTGGTCTGATCAAGGCGTCAACAAACTATCACACAGCGGTCATGCGGCTACACTAGATATACAGTGGGGGGAAAAAGTATTTAGTCAGCCACCAATTGTGCAAGTTCTCCCACTTAAAAAGATGAGGAGAGGCCTGTAATTTTCATCATAGGTACACGTCAACTATGACAGACAAATTGAGAAAAAAACATCCAGAAAATCACATTGTAGGATTTTTTATGAATTTATTTGCAAATTATGGTGGAAAATAAGTATTTGGTCACCTACAAACAAGCAAGATTTCTGGCTCTCACAGACCTGTAACTTCTTCTTTAAGAGGCTCCTCTGTCCTCCACTCGTTACCTGTATTAATGGCACCTGTTTGAACTTGTTATCAGTATAAAAGACACCTGTCCACAACCTCAAACAGTCACACTCCAAACTCCACAATGGCCAAGACCAAAGAGCTGTCAAAGGACACCAGAAACAAAATGGTAGACCTGCACCAGGCTGGGAAGACTGAATCTGCAATAGGTAAGCAGCTTGGTTTGAAGAAATCAACTGTGGGAGCAATTATTAGGAAATGGAAGACATACAAGACCACTGATAATCTCCCTCGATCTGGGGCTCCACGCAAGATCTCACCCTGTGGGGTCAAAAGTATCACAAGAACGGTGAGCAAAAATCCCAGAACCACACGGGGGGACCTAGTGAATGACCTGCAGAGAGCTGGGACCAAAGTAACAAAGCCTACCATCAGTAACACACTACGCCGCCAGGGACTCAAATACTGCAGTGCCAGACGTGTCCCCCTGCTTAAGCCAGTACATGTCCAGGCCCGTCTGAAGATTGCTAGAGTGCATTTGGATGATCCAGAAGAGGATTGGGAGAATGTCATATGGTCAGATGAAACCAAAATAGAACTTTTTGGTAAAAACTCTACTCGTCGTGTTTGGAGGACAAAGAATGCTGAGTTGCATCCAAAGAACACCATACCTACTGTGAAGCATGGGGGTGGAAACATCATGCTTTGGGGCTGTTTTTCTGCAAAGGGACCAGGACAACTGATCCGTGTAAAGGAAAGAATGAATGGGGCCATGTATCGTGAGATTTTGAGTGAAAACCTCCTTCCATCAGCAAGGGCATTGAAGATGAAACGTGGCTGGGTCTTTCAGCATGACAATGATCCCAAACACACCGCCCGGGCAACGAAGGAGTGGCTTCGTAAGAAGCATTTCAAGGTCCTGGAGTGGCCTAGCCAGTCTCCAGATCTCAACCCCATAGAAAATCTTTGGAGGGAGTTGAAAGTCCGTGTTGCCCAGCGACAGCCCCAAAACATCACTGCTCTAGAGGAGATCTGCATGGAGGAATGGGCCAAAATACCAGCAACAGTGTGTGAAAACCTTGTGAAGACTTACAGAAAACGTTTGACCTGTGTCATTGCCAACAAAGGGTATATAACAAAGTATTGAGAAACTTTTGTTATTGACCAAATACTTATTTTCCACCATAATTTGCAAATAAATTCATAAAAAATCCTACAATGTGATTTTCTGGAATTTTTTTTCTTATTTTGTCTGTCATAGTTGACGTGTACCTATGATGAAAATTACAGGCCTCTCTCATCTTTTTAAGTGGGAGAACTTGCACAATTGGTGGCTGACTAAATACTTTTTTTCCCCACTGTACATGCCTAACCTTCGCTAGCCTAGCATGGATCTCAAATTCAGTGCATCACCTTCTCTCGGATCCACATTCACTTTAGATGTCCACACTCACCAATAACGATTTCAGCAGTGATGGTGACTTTCAGCATCGTCTTTGCATCTTTACAAACCGGATCAAAATGTATAGCCAGAGGACTGTGCATTCTGGGCTACAGATAATGCTACAGCATCAAAAGGGAGCACATTTGTAAGGATAATTAATCCTACATAAAAATAAAGTTGATTAAAAAAAATAGTTTCTCAAATTAATGTATTAGAACGGTTGTGATGGTTATTTTATTTTATTCACGGTCCTCATCCATAATCGTTGGTTACACGGTTATACGATTACCGTGCTTGCCCTAGCTGTCATAAATAGTAAATAGAAGGCAATGCAATTTGGGTAAAAGACATAAGAACAACCTACTAGTCTCAGCTAAGAGATGGATATAGGTACATTCAGTAAGGAGAGAGAAAAAAAAACATTCAAACCCATTCTGAAATGGGATATATTAACAACCAGCCACATTCAATATCATGCTACATCCAATACAATCTGGCCTTGCTAATTAAAAAAAAAAAAAATCCGTTCTCTATTGATACTTGTTGAGATGACAGAGATTGATCAGCAACAAAATGTGAAACTCCCAGGGAATTCACATCAACATCTGTGTGTATGACAGCACAAAAAACCCCAAACTGTTGCATTTGTCTGTGTGAAAACATGACAACAAAACTCCCACGCACTCTGCACTGCTTTCACACACACACACCGCCCCCTAGCCCGCCCACCCACAGTTCTCAGGCTCTGTTGCCATGGTAACCAGGAACACACAGAAGGTGGCTGGTGTGAGTCTGGGTCACAGTGTGTGTGTGTGTGTGTGTGTGTGTGTGTGTGCGTGTGTGTGTGTGTGTGTGTGTGTGTGTGTGTGTGTGTGTGTGTGTGTGTGTGTGTGTGTGTGTGTGTGTGTGTGTGTGTGCGTGTGTGTGTGTGCGTGTGTGTGTGTGTGTGTGACAGGGGGCTCCAGGGAAAGGGAGGCTACGCTACGCCTCTATCCTAGGGAAGGATGCACCCAGAATGAGAAAGGGTGGGCAGGAGAGAGGGGGGTGGTGGTGTGTAAAGAGGGTAGCCAGCAGTTTCCGACCCCACCGTTACAGTTGTTTACGCTGAGCTGTACTGGGGTCAGAACGCAATCATGGTTACATTAAGACTCTGTGGAGCCGGGGTGAGATATGGGTCGGAAAATACTGAAAATGTGACATTCATCCACACCGATGATTGAAACACTGTTCCGTTTTTCTTTTCGGAAAACTGCCCTTTTCTTCTCATGCTAGCTAGCAGTAGCCTCTGCAGCCATTATGGAAAGGAAGCGTAACGGGAGGGTCGGAATCTGCGAGAAGGGTGCAATTGCGGCCTGCAATTTGGGGCATTCCTGCATCTGCAGGGACCCCTCTTTGTACTTCTCTTGGTCCATTTTTAAGTTAGGTCAGGCGGGAGGTGGGGGTGCACCAGTACAGTAGGTGGCGTTAACGCACAATACCGTTGGATAACAGCCACCGATAAACCCCACAGAAGAAGGGGCAGGGGTTGACAACGGTAACTAGCTAGCCGTACACTGGTACACAGTGTCCTTCGCCCCACGCCTGTCGGGTACTGCAGTTCTGTTAACGACGGTGAGGGCAGGTGTTCAGCAGGCGGGAGCGAAGGACACTGTGTGCTAGCCTAGCCAGCTAGTCCTAAGGAGGACTCCGGTACACAGCAGGCGGGAGGCAGGGACGACACCGTGCGCTAGCTAGCTAACTATCAAGCTAGCTAGTACACTGTGTCACCCTAGCCGTCTGCTGTGCTAGCGGGAGGCGGGGACAACCGGTAGACAGTGTCCCGCCTGTCGGGCACTGTTTTCCTGCAGTTCTGTTAACGACGGTGTTCGGCAGGCGAGAGCGAAGGACAGTGTCTAGCTAGCAAGGAGGACTCTTGTAGGTGGGGGTGAAAAAAACTCAGTTAATACTTTTATTTCCCTTTTGACCCACATTGAAAAGTGTCACACAGGCATATATTCAGCTCTATTTAGTCTCAGATTCGAAAATGCTAATTATCATCATCAAGTAGACATCATGCAAAACTACAAATCCCTGCAAGTCATCTCTAGCTGATACCTTTGCTAACAGTTGTGTCAATGTAAAACTCGCCCAAGACCGTTCACAGAATTGTCCATTTAAAGAAATGTAGCCTATTTATTAATTACTACATTTAGCTAACATTAGATAGTTAATACAGAGATTCTTACCTTTGCCTCGATTCGGCAGTCTAGTCCAGACCATCATGGCATTTGTAGTTCTTTATGATAGCCACATTAGCAGGTAATTAGCATTTGGGGGGGGAATACAGGCGAATATATTGATAAAAGTCACCTAGTCCGAGAGAGATTGACATGTTTATCAAAACGTCACGCCAGAGTAAGCTAAACACATTGGAGGGGGGCGAGGTTGGGTGAGATAATAATAAATATGATGGGGAAGTGGGTCTCTCCTCCCATGAGCATGCGCAGATACACGCATGCGTCCCTGCCACAGCAACCAAACGATCACACCAATAACGTCATTGCACAAAATAGTTCGCAGCATCATCTGGATGTGTGTGCAACAAAAGTTCAACGCTTCCGTTCGATAAATCCAACGTATGCACCACACTGTCTCTGCAACGCAATTCTGCAAGGCAAAGGAAGCGTTACATTGGAAATTAATGTACTTCTGGTGTACCAAAATGCAAAGATACTCTCGGTGTGATCGAGGCGTAATATCCTTCCAATTCTCACTCATAGATACAGTACCTAGCTATATAGACACCCAAGTCCACTCCGAGCGATGTGAATTCAGGCAAAATACCCACAGCAAAGTTAGCTAGCTAGGTTGGGTACTGAACTTAGACGGTTGCTAACTAACGTTAGCTTCAAAAACACTCAAACCAAGAACACGTTGGACAGCGAATTGTCAGCATTTATAAGGTAAGTCAGTTACGAAATACGCCTGAAAGCTGATAAAAGTAGTTAACTAGGCATAAACCTCGTTATCTCTCTAAATGCCGACGTTTGAGTCCTACCATCCCACAGTATGTCACATCATGGCGTGCCAAACATCCACGGCACTCGCGTCCTCTTACCTGCATGGAATCGGCACTGATTATCTCTCCCTGACGTCGTTTACCAATTTCAATCGCCAGTTTAGACTTCCCAGTACCGGTTGCTCCTAAAATCACGACTAACGGTGGTACAGTACTTTTTTTCAGAGCACACTGCAAGCCTCGTACGGGCGCCGCCATGTTGCTTTACCGTCGTTTCCCAGCTGGTTAGCCACCCGCCTGCTAACGGAGGCGGGCTCTGTAACTAGGCAACGGTAAGAGGTTACCATGGCACCGGCGTGAATTAAAAAGTCGAGTTTAGACTGGGAAGGTATTTTGTTCCACAATACAATAGAAAAATACTACGCTAACCTACATATGTATCTCACTGAAATGTACACTTTTTTTTTTAAAGTCTGCTTCCAGAAACCATATTAGGCTGTTGTTATATGTGGACAAAGACAACACTACATTTTATCATTGTAGTGTCTTTCTACACCAATAATAATAATAGGCTATGTATTTTCTGTTCATGATTTACTTTACTAAGGGGACTGCTTCTCCTGGCAAATCCATCTTGTAAGGGTTACTATAGAAACGGAGGGGAGCAGAGCCATAGTAACTGAAGATGCTTGTTGCTATGGCAATGAGGGCAAGATGTTTCTGTGGAGAAGGCGTTTGAAGAGTGGGAGTAGTTTTCACTCACTCACACAAGTGTTGATTTTAAAGTACAAAAAGGACACCTCTCTGAAAATCTCTTGTTTTTTTTTCAACCCTGCAAAGTGAGGCAGAATTCTAGTACCCTACTAACACAGTTGAACTTACTTCAGGAAAACACAGTAAAATAGGGCAGTTCCTTCCCACTTATCTCACAAGTGTGTGTGAGCCTGTCCTCCCCAATTAGGGTGCCACCAACATCCTGTGGTGTGAATGATATACATTGTCAGTGTATATGAACAAGAAAAATGCTGGACATTAAAAAAAAAAGAGAAGAGACTGAGGTGATGTTTTGAATTTATTCATTTGTCTGATTCTCCCTGTACATATAGGCTTGAGGTACTGAAAACAAAGTGCTTGAGACAAGGCTGCCTGCCACCATATTAGAATTCCCAGAGTGAAGTGTATTATGGTCCACTGCCAACATGACTGTGTCTAACAGACAGAGAGACCAGTGACAAATCAAAACGCCAGTGGGCTACAGCCAATCCTGAGGAGGCGGTAACAGACCTGGTATATGTGCTGAAAGAACAGAAGAGAAAGTGGTGAAAGTGAAGAGATGCCCTTTCTTCCTTCCTTCTCGCTCCCTTCCAACTGCTCTTTCCCCTACTTTCCTCACCCTCTCCATCGTTCCTCTCTCTATCTCTCTCTACTCTGTGGGAGGCAGAGGGAGTAATCCAAGCTTTCAGGATTAACATTAGGAGCAGCTCCACCTCTCTGAACCCATGCTGCCAACCTGAACCTCTAGCTCCCTGGGCCCCGTGTCCACACAAAGCGTCTCGGAGTAGGAGCGCTGATCTGGGATCAGGTCCATTTATAATCTTATTTTTGATCTACAAAGCCTAAACTGGTCCTATATCAGCACTCCTACTAAGGTGTCCTGAGATCTCTCTCCCTAGTTAAGAATGATGACAGGCCACTGAGTAGCCTATATTAAAAGACATCATCAAGTCTGTTACAGTACAGGATTAGGACCGGTCCCAAATGGCACCCTATTCCCCAAATGGCACCCTATTCCCCAAATGGCACCCTATTCCCTATAGAGTGCAATATTTTTGACCGGGGCCCATAGGGTTCTGATCCCCCCACCCCCCCCCCCCCAAAAATGGTGCACTATATAGGGTATAGGACCCATAGGGCGTAGTAGTTTACTATATAGGGAGCCATTTGTGACGTACCCCTAGTTTCAGAGCTACTCTGTTGCTATGGCTTGAACTAATCACCCCCAGACTTTCTAAGTAATGGGCTGTGATCCAGCTGATGGGATAGGGCTGAGACAGTGGGTTCACTTTAGGCTACGCAGCGACCAGCTAATGCCTTTAAGAGCTAGATCCTCTTAGGTACCCTATTGTGAGATTTTAGAAAGTGCTAGCTAGATAGTGATTAGATTGAACAGAGGAGCAGTCTGCAAGTGATTTTATCTTAAGGAAATCTAATAGAGAGAGAGAGAGAGAGAGAGAGAGAGCGAGAGAGGCAGCACATAACCGCCATACGAACCACACGTCTAAATAATAATTTTTTTAAAACAGTCTTCAGCTCACACCAAAAAACAACTCTGTAGGAAAATATAGTACAAAACTCTGACCTTTTGTACAAATCAACAAAAAACAACATTAGAACTGTAAAGAAAACAGGCATTGAGAACAGCGTCACGAAGTGGCTAATGTGATCAAAGTAAAGTTTCAATAGTGTTATTATTTTAATGTTTATTTATTTATCCTTTTTATTAACAAAAAATAAGCATTTTGAGATCTTTGAGTTAAGCCAGTTTCAGGACACGGGAAAAAAAATAAAATAGGAAGAGATCTGAAAGCTCTGGTTTTGGTTCATTAGGGACTGTACAGAAGGATACTAATATGTCTCACACACACACACACACACACACAGAGAGAGAGATACAAACACACAGCGAGACATGCACGCGCGCACACACACACACACACACACACAACAGTCTATGTACATTACCAGGCTGATCTGGACATACTTCAATCAATGGATTCACTCATGATATCATAGGCCCTTAGACAATAACAGGAAATATAAGAGATGCACAGTTTGCAAATATTATAGGGGCAACTTCAAGATGGAAAAGCAGATGTTCAATTTCCTATCAGTTTCAAATAAAATGGCATTGTTTGCAATGGCTAACATTTTGATCAATATAAAATCAATTAGTCACTGACTGGTTTCAGTGTCACTGAAAGTATAAGATATTGTTGACTTTGTGTTTATCAAAATGTATTTTGGCTAGGATTATATTTCAAGATGTTATATCAACAAAATCGGAGCCGTTGCTTTAGCGAGAGATAATATTCTTTACACGTGCATACAATCAATAAATCTCAAACACTGCCTACATGGCATGATCACTTCTTATCAACAAATATCAGTCTTCCTATCGGGAAACATTAATGAACATTTTTTAATATGTACTTATTTTACTTATTAATCTGGTAGATATTAAAGGGAGATAAAATGCCAGCCCAGAATCCCCCCCCCCCCCCCCCCCCCATATGATCATGTGACATCAGGTTACTGTCCTTCCTGACTGGATGATTGCTGTCAATCACTCTGAAGGAAATGTGCAAAGACCAACAGAAAGATCAACACCATAACACCACATAACCCACTCCCCACCCCACAAAGTCAACGTTAGTGTCTTTGCTCCTTAATCTAGTCCTGTGTGTGTGTGTGTGTGTTTCTTTACACCAAAAGTGAGTATACGGGAGTTCACAGCCCCATCCCAACACTACCCCTACCCACAGCCCCATCCCAACACTACCCCTACCCACAGCCCCATCCCAACACTACCACAGCCCCATCCCAACAGCCCAATCCCAACACTACCACAGCCCCATCCCAACACTACTCCTATACCCTTTCCATTGATTGTTGTTGTGCTTGCAGATGTTGAACCACTTTCCTAAGAATAGGGGCAAGGGATCCATTTGGGATTGGGCCAACGAGAGCAAGAAAACCCTATCTTGATCCACCCCTGGTTTTGACTCAGTCCTGGTATTATAATATAGGGTTGATTTCCACTCCTGGTTTTGACTCAGTCCTGGTTTATAATATAGGGTTGAGATCCACCCCTGGTTTTGACTCAGTCCTGGTTTATAATATAGGGTTGAGATCCACCCCTGGTTTTGACTCAGTCCTGGTTTAGAATATAGGGTTGAGATCCACCCCTGGTTTTGACTCAGTCCTGGTTTAGAATATAGGGCTGAGATCCACCCCTGGTTTTGACTCAGTCCTGGTTTATAATATAGGGTTGAGATCCACCCCTGGTTTTGACTCAGTCCTGGTTTATAATATAGGGTTGAGATCCACCCCTGGTTTTGACTCAGTCCTGGTTTATAATATAGGGTTGAGATCCACCCCTGGTTTTGACTCAGTCCTGGTTTATAATATAGGGTTGAGATCCACCCCTGGTTTTGACTCAGTCCTGGTTTATAATATAGGGTTGAGATCCACCCCTGGTTTTGACTCAGTCCTGGTTTATAATATAGGGTTGAGATCCACCCCCTGGTTTTGACTCAGTCCTGGTTTATAATATAGGGTTGAGATCCACCCCCTGGTTTTGACTCAGTCCTGGTTTATAATATAGGGTTGAGATCCACCCCTGGTTTTGACTCAGTCCTGGTTTATAATATAGGGTTGAGATCCACCCCTGGTTTTGACTCAGTCCTGGTTTATAATATAGGGTTGAGATCCACCCCTGGTTTTGACTCAGTCCTGGTTAATAATATAGGGTTATACAGAGCATACTGCTAGAGCTTCTCTCCCTGCCAGCTGCTGCCAGTGAGTTGGTTTTCATTCAGTCCTGGTTTCCGTCGACTAGAGGTCGCTGCCAGTCAGTTCAGGGGCATTGTTTGAGCTGTGCCAGCCTGCGGAGTAGCTGCTGCTGCCTGGCCTTCAGCTGCCGTTTCTCCTGTGCCCGCTGGCGCTCGCTGGAATGCAGCTGTGCCAGGTATTCCGTGGCGTGCGTCAGGATGGCCACCTTGGGCGTCTTGGGGCACTCTGCCAAGCCAGGGATCTTGTCCCGCAGCGCCAGGAAACGAGAGCGCAGGTCGTTGCGCCGTTTACGTTCCAGGAAGTTGTGCGTCTTGCGTTTGTCCGTGTCCTCGCAGTCGGAGGACTGGGGGCTGCAGGTGTGGGAGCAGTGGGAGTAGGAGGAGAGGTGGTGGGAGGAGGAGGATGGGGGAGAGGCCAAGGGGGAGGAGGCAGGGGAGAGTGTGTTGGCGTCAGGTGACTCCGAACCGGCCGTTACTACTGCGACGTGAGGTGGTTTGCTCTCAGAGTTCTGATTGGTTGAGGCGGGGCCCGGGTGTGGCTGGGGGTAAGATGAGTTTGAGATGTTATGAGAAGAGTTTGGGTGCTCGTGTCGGACCCTCTTCCTGGGGGGCTCGGGATGTGTGTGTGTGTTGGTGTGTGTGTCGGGGGAAGGCGCTGCGTAGTTATGCTGCTGTTGGTGGATAGAGATGTGGAAGCGTTTCATACACGGGTCCAGAGGGTCCGCTCGAACCATGATGGTCACCGGCGTCCGCCCGTTCAGCCCGCCGGGCCTGCCGTTGGTCAGCCGCCGGGGCTTGTACTGGTTGCGTTCCACCGTCACCACATCAATCTCCTCATCATCATCCTCATCATCCTCCTCATCATCATCATCATCGTCACTAGATTCATCATCTGGAAGAGCAATAGAGGAGAAGGTTATGTGCATGATGTGTATTCACTTGATCCTTTAGAAATCACTTTTCATTTACCCTTTTATATTCACAATAACACGTTCACAAAAAAACATTTAAAAATAGTATAAAATTAACTTGGGAGGGTTTATTTTTAATTTTTTAAAATCTAGTCCAGGGGAGGGTCATGTAATGTGTAATTGATGAAATATTTCAGTGTTTTAGAATGAGTAGCTTATTAGTCTATATATGGATGTGTGCCTGATGCCGCCCCTCATCTCTGATGCTCTGCTGGGCGCGCAATATCAAGTATAGGCTATGTAGTGTGGTCTCAATCAAATGACCCATAGCCTATATGCTATAGGCTACGAAGTGCATGCTGGGAGAAGCACAGAGCAAAGTTCTATTTCTAGGATAGCTGCAGTGGATATTCCCACCCTGAGCCCCGGCTGCATTACACACTGCAGTGGATATTCCCACCCTGAGCCCCGGCTGCATTACACACTGCAGTGGATATTCCCACCCTGAGCCCCGGCTGCATTACACACTGCAGTGGATATTCCCACCCTGAGCCCCGGCTGCATTACACACTGCAGTGGATATTCCCACCCTGAGCCCCGGCTGCATTACACACTGCTGTGGATATTCCCACCCTGAGCCCCGGCTGCATTACACACTGCAGTGGATATTCCCACCCTGAGCCCCGGCTGCATTACACACTGCAGTGGATATTCCCACCCTGAGCCCCGGCTGCATTACACACTGCAGTGGATATTCCCACCCTGAGCCCCGGCTGCATTACACACTGCAGTGGATATTCCCACCCTGAGCCCCGGCTGCATTACACACTGCAGTGGATATTCCCACCCTGAGCCCCGGCTGCATTACACACTGCAGTGGATATTCCCACCCTGAGCCCCGGCTGCATTACACACTGCAGTGGATATTCCCACCCTGAGCCCCGGCTGCATTACACACTGCAGTGGATATTCCCACCCTGAGCCCCGGCTGCATTACACACTGCAGTGGATATTCCCACCCTGAGCCCCGGCTGCATTACACACTGCAGTGGATATTCCCACCCTGAGCCCCGGCTGCATTACACACTGCAGTGGATATTCCCACCCTGAGCCCCGGCTGCATTACACACTGCAGTGGATATTCCCACCCTGAGCCCCGGCTGCATTACACACTGCAGTGGATATTCCCACCCTGAGCCCCGGCTACATTACACACTGCAGTGGATATTCCCACCCTGAGCCCCGGCTGCATTACACACTGCAGTGGATATTCCCACCCTGAGCCCCGGCTGCATTACACACTGCAGTGGATATTCCCACCCTGAGCCCCGGCTGCATTACACACTGCAGTGGATATTCCCACCCTGAGCCCCGGCTGCATTACACACTGCAGTGGATATTCCCACCCTGAGCCCCGGCTGCATTACACACTGCAGTGGATATTCCCACCCTGAGCCCCGGCTGCATTACACACTGCTGTGGATATTCCCACCCTGAGCCCCGGCTGCATTACACACTGCAGTGGATATTCCCACCCTGAGCCCCGGCTGCATTACACACTGCAGTGGATATTCCCACCCTGAGCCCCGGCTGCATTACACACTGCAGTGGATATTCCCACCCTGAGCCCCGGCTGCATTACACACTGCAGTGGATATTCCCACCCTGAGCCCCGGCTGCATTACACACTGCTGTGGATATTCCCACCCTGAGCCCCGGCTGCATTACACACTGCAGTGGATATTCCCACCCTGAGCCCCGGCTGCATTACACACTGCTGTGGATATTCCCACCCTGAGCCCCGGCTGCATTACACACTGCAGTGGATATTCCCACCCTGAGCCCCGGCTGCATTACACACTGCAGTGGATATTCCCACCCTGAGCCCCGGCTGCATTACACACTGCAGTGGATATTCCCACCCTGAGCCCCGGCTGCATTACACACTGCAGTGGATATTCCCACCCTGAGCCCCGGCTGCATTACACACTGCAGTGGATATTCCCACCCTGAGCCCCGGCTGCATTACACACTGCAGTGGATATTCCCACCCTGAGCCCCGGCTGCATTACACACTGCAGTGGATATTCCCACCCTGAGCCCCGGCTGCATTACACACTGCAGTGGATATTCCCACCCTGAGCCCCGGCTGCATTACACACTGCTGTGGATATTCCCACCCTGAGCCCCGGCCTGCATTACACACTGCAGTGGATATTCCCACCCTGAGCCCCGGCTGCATTACACACTGCAGTGGATATTCCCACCCTGAGCCCCGGCTGCATTACACACTGCAGTGGATATTCCCACCCTGAGCCCCGGCTGCATTACACACTGCAGTGGATATTCCCACCCTGAGCCCCGGCTGCATTACACACTGCAGTGGATATTCCCACCCTGAGCCCCGGCTGCATTACACACTGCAGTGGATATTCCCACCCTGAGCCCCGGCTGCATTACACACTGCAGTGGATATTCCCACCCTGAGCCCCGGCTGCATTACACACTGCAGTGGATATTCCCACCCTGAGCCCCGGCTGCATTACACACTGCAATGGATATTCCCACCCTGAGCCCCGGCTGCATTACACACTGCAATGGATATTCCCACCCTGAGCCCCGGCTGCATTACACACTGCAGTGGATATTCCCACCCTGAGCCCCGGCCTGCATTACACACTGCAGTGGATATTCCCACCCTGAGCCCCGGCTGCATTACACACTGCAGTGGATATTCCCACCCTGAGCCCCGGCCTGCTTTAGCTCTTGCTGATCAAATACACTTTGTGTGCTGCTTAACAAATGGCTGTGCTGTGCTGTCTAACCAATGGCTGTGCTGCTTAACCAATGGCTGTGCTGTGCTGTCTAACCAATGGCTGTGCTGTGTTGTCTAACCAATGGCTGGGCTGTGTTGTCTAACCAATGGCTGTGCTGTGCTGTCTAACCAATGGCTGTGCTGTGCTGTCTAACCAATGGCTGTGCTGTGCTGTCTAACCAATGGCTGTGCTGTGCTGTCTAACCAATGGCTGTGCTGTGCTGTGCTGTCTAACCAATGGCTGTGCTGTCTAACCAATGGCTGTGCTGTGCTGTCTAACCAATGGCTGTGCTGTCTAACCAATGGCTGTGCTGTGCTGTCTAACCAATGGCTGTGCTGTGCTGTCTAACCAATGGCTGTGCTGTCTAACCAATGGCTGTGCTGTGCTGTCTAACCAATGGCTGTGCTGTGCTGTCTAACCAATGGATGTGCTGTGCTGTCTAACCAATGGCTGTGCTGTGCTGTCTAACCAATGGCTGTGCTGTGCTGTCTAACCAATGGCTGTGCTGTGCTGTGCTGTCTAACCAATGGCTGTGCTGTGCTGTGCTGTCTAACCAATGGCTGTGCTGTCTAACCAATGGCTGTGCTGTGCTGTCTAACCAATGGATGTGCTGTGTTGTCTAACCAATGGCTGTGCTGTGCTGTCTAACCAATGGATGTGCTGTGCTGTCTAACCAATGGATGTGCTGTGTTGTCTAACCAATGGCTGTGCTGTGCTGTCTAACCAATGGCTGTGCTGTGTTGGCCTACGGTGGCAAAAAGCACAGGCCTACCCCTTGATAGCTTAAGATTTTGAAGAAAATAAAAAGGGATCTGATAATATATTGTAAAGTGATCTATAACAGCGCTTTGGTCCGCGATGCTTTATGCTAGAAACAAGCTGTAAAATACCAGGGAAAGACGTGGCTCCGATGCATATGGGGATATCATTGTTTTGTTTCTTTGACATTCGGAGGCGGAGCTACAACCTTCTATAGCCGAGGAGACAAAAACATTGACTTTGCTTGGGAAGTAATCTAATTCTGTCACTATCAATTGATTAAGCTATTCACCTTCTGGACAATAGAAGAGTGTTTAAACCCAGACAGCTTTTAGGGAAACACTTGTGACCTTCTCTCGTTGGGTTAAGCCATGGAAGAAGAGTAGCCAGCAGTTAAATCTTTCTGCGTCGGTAGGCCTACTCTGTCTGGGGTGGAAAGGTAAGCCTAACTTTGGAAAGTACCACGCTCGGATTCCTAATGACTTCTCAGATGTAGTTACTGGCAAACAAGACTCACTGATTTGGCATTGGAGAAATATGATAAGATGAACACATAGGCCTATCTCTCTGTCCATTCTTAGCCCGTCATTTCGGTAATTTGTGTGGTATTAATTAAAAAAAGATTCTGCTAACATGTAAAATGACGTAGAAATGCATGAAATGTTTATAAAAAGGCACATTTTTCTTGGACCTGCAAACACGATGACAGATTCATTCAAAGCTTTTACTATAAAGGATATCTTTCTACCCCACGGTCTGAAATCTGTGTCTGAAAGTTTTGCCTACTACTAAAACGACATACTGGGTACTACATACTGGGTACTAATCGTACTACATACTGGGTACTAATCGTACTACATACTGGGTACTACATACTGGGTACTACTCGTACTAGATACTGGGTACTACATACTGGGTACTAATCGTACTACATACTGGGTACTACATACTGGGTACTAATCGTACTACATACTGGGTACTACATACTGGGTACTACTCGTACGAGATACTGGGTACTACATACAGTTAGTTCAAGTCAGAAGTTTCCATACACCTCAGCCAAATACATTTAAACTCAGTTTTTCACAATTCCTGACATTTAATCCTAGTAAAAATTCCCTGTCTTAGGTCAGTTAGGATCACCACTTTATTTTAAGAATGTGAAATGTCAGAATAATAGTAGAGAGAGATTTATTTCAGCTTTTATTTCTTTCATCACATTCCCAGTGGGTCAGAAGTTTACATACACTCAATTAGTATTCGGTAGCATTGCCTTTAAAATAGTTTAACTTGGTTCAAACATTTCGGGTAGCCTTCCACAAGCTTCGCACAATAAGTTGGGTGAATTTTGGCCCATTCCTCCTGACAGAGCTGGTGTAACTGAGTCAGGTTTGTAGGCCTCCTTGCTCGCACACGCTTTTTCAGTTCTGCCCACACATTTTCTATTGGATTGAGGTCAGGGCTTTGTGATGGCCACTCCAATACCTTGACTTTGTTGTCCTTAAGCAATTTTGCCACAACTTTAGAAGTATGCTTGGGGTCATTGTCCATTTTGAAGACCCATTTGCGACCAAGCTTTAACTTCCTGACTGATGTCTTGAGATGTTGCTTCAATATATCCACACAATTTTCCTTCCTCATGATGCCATCTATTTTGTGAATTGCACCAGTCCTTCCTGCAGCAAAGCACCCCCACAGCATGATGCTGCCACCCCCGTGCTTCACGATTGGGATGGTGTTCTTTGGCTTGCAAGCACCCCCTTTTTCCTCCAAACATAACAATGGTCATTATGGCCAAACAGTTCTATTTTTGTTTCATCAGACCAGAGGACATTTCTCCAAAAAGTACGATCTTTGTCCCCATGTGCATTTGCAAACCGTAGTCTGGCTTTTTTATGGTGGTTTTGGAGCAGTGGCTTCTTCCTTGCTGAGCAGCATTTCAGGTTATGTCGATATAGGACTCGCTTTACTGTGGATAGAGATACTTTTGTACCTGTTTCCTCCACAAGGTATCTTCACAAGGTCCTTTGCTGTTGTTCTGGGATTGATTTGCTCTTTTCGCACCAAAGTACGTTCATCTCTAGGAGACAGAACGCGTCTCCTTCCTGAGTGGTATGACGGCTGCGTGGTCCCATGGGGTTTATGCTTGCGTACTATTGTTTGTACAGATGAACGTGGTACCTTCAGACGTTTGAAAATTGCTCCCAAGGATGAACCAGACTTGTGGAGGTCTACAATTCTTTTTCTGAGGTCTTGGCTGATTTATTTTCATTTTCCCATGATGTCAAGCAAAGAGGCACTGAGTTTGAAGGTAGGCCTTGAAATACATCCACAGGTACACCTCCAATTGACTCAAATGATGTCAATTAACCTATCAGAAGCTTCTAAAGCCATGACATCATTTTCTGGAATTTTCCAAGCTGTTTAAAGGCACAGTCAACTTCGTGTATGTAAACGTCTGACCCACTGGAATTGTGATACAGTGAATTATAAGTGAAATAATCTGTCTGTAAACAATTGTTGGAAAAATTACTTGTGTCATGCACAAAGTAGATGTCCTAACCAACTTGCCAAAACTATAGTTTGTTAACAAGAAATTTGTGGAGTGGTTGAAAAACAAGTTTTAATGACTCCAACCTAAGTGTATCTAAACCTCCGACTTCAACTGTACTGGGTACTACATACTGGGTACTAATCGTACTACATACTGGGTACTAATCATACTACATACTGGGTACTAATCATACTACATTCTGGGTACTACATTCTGGGTACTACATACTGGGTAGTAATCGTACTACATACTTCATACTGGGTAGTAATCGTACTACACACTGGGTACTACATACTGGGTAGTAATCGTACTACACACTGGGTACTACATACTGGGTAGTAATCGTACTACATATTGGGTAGTAATCGTACTACATACTGGGTAGTAACCGTACTACATACTGGGTAGTAATCGTACTACACACTAAGTACTACATACTGGGTAGTAATCGTACTACATACTTCATACTACATACTGGGTAGTAATCGTACTACATACTGGGTAGTAATCGTACTACACACTGGGTAGTACATACTGGGTAGTAATTGTACTACATACTGGGTACTAAATCATACTGGGTAGTAATTGTACTACATACTGGGTACTAAATCATACTGGGTAGTAATCGTACTACATACTGGGTAGTAATCGTACTACACACTGGGTACTACATACTGGGTAGTAATTGTACTACATACTGGGTACTAAATCATACTGGGTAGTAATCGTACTACATACTGGGTAGTAATCGTACTACATACTGGGTACTACATACTGGGTAGTAATTGTACTACATACTGGGTACTAAATCATACTGGGTAGTAATTGTACTACATACTGGGTACTAAATCATACTGGGTAGTAATTGTACTACATACTGGGTACTAAATCATACTGGGTAGTAATCGTACTACATACTGGGTAGTAATCGTACTACATACTGGGTACTAAATCATACTGGGTAGTAATTGTACTACATACTGGGTACTAAATCATACTGGGTAGTAATTGTACTACATACTGGGTACTAAATCATACTGGGTAGTAATTGTACTACATACTGGGTACTAAATCATACTGGGTAGTAATTGTACTACATACTGGGTACTAAATCATACTGGGTAGTAATTGTACTACATACTGGGTACTAAATCATACTGGGTAGTAATCGTACTACATACTGGGTAGTAATCGTACTACATACTGGGTACTACATACTGGGTAGTAATTGTACTACATACTGGGTACTAAATCATACTGGGTAGTAATTGTACTACATACTGGGTACTAAATCATACTGGGTAGTAATTGTACTACATACTGGGTACTAAATCATACTGGGTAGTAATTGTACTACATACTGGGTACTAAATCTTACTGGGTAGTAATCGTACTACATGTAGCTCAGTTGGTAGAGCATGGCGTTTGCAACGCCAGGGTTGTGGGTTTGATAAAATAATGTATGTGCTAACTGTAAGTCGCTCTGGATAAGAGCGTCTGCTAAATGACTTAAATGTAAATGTAAATCCTGGGTAGTAATCGTACTACACACTGGGTACTACATACTGGGTAGTAATCGTACTACATACTGGGTACTAAATCATACTGGGTAGTAATCGTACTACACACTGGGTACTACATACTGGGTAGTAATCGTACTACATACTATTTTGAATATACTGTTTAGTAAAATCTAATCAAATCAACCCCCATATACTCATCCATGATGAGAAGGCGTCATCTAATGCGCAATTGTGTCAATTGTGTTCATTTTTGGTACAACGCGTCACCATATCTGATTATCAGCTGTTGTCAAACACACGTGGGTCTCGAAAAACTATTCTCTTCCTCAATAGTGTACAGCGAATTCTACTAGATGAAAAGCCAAAATGAGTATGACATCATGAGCTGAAATCAGTATGACATCATGAGCCAAAATGAGTATGACACACAATCAGTGCACACCTCCATGCTCAGTGGAAAGTCCCGCTCTCAGGTTATTCATTTCAGTCATGTGAGAGAGACAGAGACAGAGAGACAGACAGAGAGACAGAGACCAAGAGAGACAGAGAGAGAGAGATGGGGCTAGTGTTCTCACATTCTGATTCATAACAAGGGACTCAGTCTCAGAGCAAAATCACTGGTTTTATCCCAGTCTCTCCCTCCACAAATCATTCAATTTGCAACAAGACCGGCCATTGAAGCCACGTGCTGTAACCATTTCACTACAGCCATTCACTATACAAGAATATCTTAGCTTTGTGTCAAAATGTGATGTTTAACACTGGGCCTTCATTTAACATCATATGCATCTAATTTCAGCTCCAACTCACTGACTAGACTCCAGGGAGTCAGCGGTAGTAGTACTACTAGCTTCCATCCCAAATGGCACCCTAGTCCCTATATAGTGCACTACTTTTGATCAGGGCCCATAGGGCTGTGGTCTAATGTAGTGCACTATATAGAGAATAAGTGTGCCAATTGGGACGCAAACTGCGTGTAAATTGAAAGACTGTGCCAAAGTAATTCCTTCCCTGTGGATTAGCTGCTCTTGGAGTGGTAATTACCAGGATATGATTTTTTTAAAATGATTTCAAAAATGGGTATTTGCCAAAGAGAGGAGGGGCCTAGCTTGCTCGCACCCAACCCCATTCATACAGTATTGAAATAGATGAGACCACCTTTCTGACTTGAAGATGCACTATGCAGAAATCACTCCGCCATTTTCTGGTTGCTAAAATTGTAATAGTTAGCCTAATTTCAGTTTGTGACAAAACAAGCAGGTATAGTGTAGTGCAGGGCTGCCCAACCCTCTTCCTGGATATCTACCGTCCTGTAGGTTTTCAGTCCAACCCTAATTTAGCGTATCTGATTCAGCTAGTTAAGGTCTTGTTGAGCAGCTAATAAGTAGAATCAGGTGTGTTAAATTAGGGTTGGACTGAAAACCCACAGGACGGTAGATCTCCGGGAAGAGGGTTGGGCAGCCCCGGTGTAGACAATCATTGTACCATTTAAACTGCTGTGAAAGATCTTTTCCACAACCCAAAATATTATATTTTCAGCTGTTCTAAAGCCGGTGCACAAAACCAAACGTTAAAAGACACAAACACTAAAACGTAAGAATGGGACGCATAGAAATAGCGTACATAGAACGGATCTACCGCTTCTTAGACATCCTTTCAATTACAGATCTATAAAACACACATTTATGTGAATTTGGTCGGGTCACCCGAAAAGTTACATATTGCAGCTTTAAAAATATGAATATCAAGCCTCTTATGAAACATTGTCACACACATAGCAAGAGATTTAACAAGATGAATGTCCATTCTTCTTCTGGTCACTGGCCTACTTGTCCATCACTAGTTTAACCAAACCCAACTTCTGACAAGTGGCGCAGTTGCCCCTTGAGTTCAGTGCAGGAAGGAATGCTGAGACTCTGCACTGCAACAGGTCTCCATTGTGACATTCCACACACATTAGATATGGAGACCAGTCACATGCCAACCGGTATATAACTAGCCTACACTGAAGGCCAATGGAAAGGAGGTCTACAAAATGAACAGAATATAGAGGTCATATTTATTACAGGTTATTCAGGTTATCATAGATACTGTACATAAAATATCAAACTAATGTGTTTCTAATGTGTAGTTGGGGATAAGGAATGGTAAGAACATTAAAGGGAACAGTGATATCATAAGTTATAGTAAAGCCCCCTTTTACTGGCTCAAACAGCCGACCAATCAGCCTGTTACCAACCCTTAGTAAACGTTTGGAAAAAATGGTGTTTGACTAGATAAAATGCTATTTTACAGTAAACAAATTGACAGACTTCCAGCACACTTATAGGGAAGGACAATCAACAAGCACAGCACTGACACAAATGACTGATGATTGGCTGAGGGAAATTGATGATAAAAAGATTGTGGGGGCTGTTTTGTAAGACTTCAGTGCGGCTTTTGACATTATCGACCAATGTCTGTTGCTGGAAAAACGTATTACTATATTGTGGATAAAGAGTTACCTGTCTAACAGAACACAGAGGGTGTTCTTTAATGGAAGTCTCTCCAACAAAATCCAGGTAGAATCAGGAATTCCCCAGGGCAGCTGTCTAGGCCCCTTACTTTTTAAAATCTTTACTAACGACATGCCACTGGCCACTTGGCAAGGAATAAGTTAGTCCTAAATATTTCAAAAACTAAAAGCATTGTATTTGGGACAAATAATTCTTGTAATGAATAATGTGGAAATTGAGGAGACTAAATTGCTTGGAGTAACCCTGCATTGTAAACGGACTTGGTCAAAACATATTGATACAACAGTAGCTAAGATGGGGAGAAGTATGTCCATAATTAAGCACTGCTCTGCCTTCTTAACAACACTATCAACAAGGCAGGTCCTACAGGCCCTAGTTTGGTCTCACCTGGACTACTGTTCAGTCGTGTGGTCAGGTGCCACAAAGAGGGACTTAGGAAAATTGCAGTTGGCTCAGAACAGGGCAGCACGGCTGGCCCTTGGATGTACACAGAGAGCTAACATTAATAATATGCATGTGAATCTCTCCTGGCTCAAAGTGGAGGAGAGATTAGACTTCATCACTACTTGTATTTGTGAGAGGTATTGACATGTTGAATGCACCGAGCTGTCTGTTTGAACTACTGGCACACAGCTCGGACACCCATGCATACCCCACAAGACATGCCACCAGAGGTCTCTTTATAGTCCCCAAGTCAAGAACAGACTACGGGAAGCGCACAGTACTACATAGAGCCATGACTACATGGAACTCTATTCCACATCAAGTAACTCATGCCAGCAGTAAAATTAGATTTAAAAAAACAGATAAAAATACACCTTATGGAACAGCGGGGACTGTGACGCAACATACGCACTATACACACAATGTACACATGGATTTTGTGTTATAGATATGTGGTAGTAGAGTAGAGGCCTGAGGGCACACACTTAATATGTTGTGAAATCTGTTATGAATGTATTGTAATGTTTTTAAAATGTATAACTGCCTTAATTTTGCTGGACCGCAGGAAGAGTAGCTGCTGCGGGGATCCATAATAAATACAAATACTAGAGAAGAAGTCAGAGTAGCTCAGGACATTGTTCTTTCTAGCAGCTGGGCTGCGTACAGTACGTTTTTACGCTCTGGAACATTCAATTGAACAGAAAACGTACTGTACTGAACGACCAGCTGAAAAACAGGGAGGGGTTGGGGGTTAGGGAACGCTGTCACCATGGCCACTGCCCTTTAAATACCTCACTCATTGCTTCAAGCCACACCCACCAAATGGGCGCAAACGTACCTCAAAGTCTGTTCAAGAATGTACAAGAACGTTTTGGGGAAACGTGTCGTTCAGTACAAACCGTTCCGCAACTTAGCAAACGTTCAAGCGAACTGAACGCATCTCTGGTCTTTTGGACCATAGCCAATCAACAGAGGCCTCATTTATAAAACTGTGCTACTTACAAAATATACCCCAAAATGAACAGTTCGGCAGTTCACTTTAGACCATGTGTATGCACATCTGCTAGTGGTTTAAATATTGTATTACAAGCTGGCAAGTAAGTATTTTGTGCAAATGGGGGTTAAGATGGAAAACAGATTAACACGAATCCAACCAATCTTGCTTTAAAAAAAAAAATTTAGAATCAAATAATTTGACATAGGAATCTTTATCCTATTTATTTTAATAACCATTTGCAGAATATATTCCTCACAGTTACGTTTTTAATGTCACAAGTAGACCTACAGTGAACTGCCTTTCTTGCTTGTTCTTTCCCAACAACGCAGCAATGAGTACCAGTAGTAGGCTATACAACATTTATAACTAAATAAATAAAAGAGAAATAGAACTGTAACTATTATAAGTACTGTAAAAAATAAAATACAACATTTGGCCTTCCCTACAGAATTCGCGGGCAATCAATCATATTTAGGTTGGGGGAAAAGTGGATGCAAAACATTGTTGAATTAAAATGTTCTGCTGACAGATCCATGACGTTCTGCTGACAGATCCACAACAATATGCCATCGTTTTCTTTTTCAGATAAATATATTAAATATATAAATAAAGCACAAATTAGCATAAATTACTGCTAAAGATTAAAACACAGTAAATAGACCGGTAGTTTATGTAAAATATTTGACAGTATGTCGTAGGCTACAGTATTGCTGTGATAGGAGCACGACATCCTTGACTATTTAATCTCAGAGCCTAGGTCTATACAAAGGCAGGACATATAAACCCAATAATCTATTAATAAACTAAATATTGAACAACAATTCATCTTTTGCCAATCGTTCCACATGATACAGCAAATAAAGGGCGTTATTGTCACCATAAAAAGTGAACGGAGTAGTTTTCCAGGCTGAGTTTTAAAGCTCTTTCACATGCACACAGTTTTACAACAACTGTTATAAATGAGGCGGCAGATGTTTCAAATGGCTGGTTGCTCTCTCAACCATTTGGTGGGTGTGGTTTCAAATGGCTGGTTGCGCTCTCAACCATTTGGTGGGTGTGGTTTCAAATGGCTGGTTGCTCTCTCAGACGTGGGGCATCCAGCCCAGGACCTTCACATCTGGCTTCTTCACCTGCGGAATCGTCTCAGACCAGCCACCCGGACAGCTGATGAAACTGAGGAGTATTTCTGTCCGTAATAAAGCCCTTTTGTGGGGAAAAAACTGATTCTGATTGGCTGGGGTCTGGCTCCCCAGTGGGTTGGCCTGGCTGCCAAGTGGGTGGGCCTATGCCCTCCCAGGCCCACCCATGTCTACGCCCCTGCCCAGTCATGTGAAATCCATAGATTAGGACCTAATGAATTTTTCAATTGTCTAGCAACCCAAATGCTGTGAGTTCGGATCTCATCACAGACAGCTTTAGCATTTTAGCAACTACTTAGTATACGTTTACATTTACATTTTAGTCATTTAGCAGACACTCTTATCCAGAGCGACTTACAGGAGCAATTAGGGTTAAGTGCCTTGCTCAAGGGCACGTCGACAGATTTTTCACCTAGTCAGCTCGGGGATTAGAACCAGCGACCTTTCGGTTACTGGCACAACGCTCTTAACCACTAAGCTACCTGCCGCCCCAGGTTAGCTAACCCTTCCGCTAACCCTTTAACCTAACTCCTAAACTAAACCATAACCCCTAGCCTAGCTAACATTAGCCAGCTAGATAACTTTAGCCACCTAACTAGAATTTGTAACATATCATAATATTTGCAAATTTGTAAGATATTGTAAGTTTTGCACATTTGTAAGATATTGTATGTTTTTCAAATTCGTAACATATAATACAAATTGTCATTCGTAACATATTATACAAAATGGGTGATGGCCATCCACAAATGAATACATATCATATGAAAACGTAACATATCATACTAAAAATGGAGTGTCTCGGATTTATGTACAGAATAATACGAAATGCTCTGAGACCAGGTTGTTGCCACCTATAGCTAACTGGCCAGTAAGGTCACTATAGCAAATTGTCAGCATCCAAATGTAAGGTTTGCGAGGATCCAGACTTATGAATGACAGTAAAAGGACCTTAATGTAGTCAGTTTACGGTCTAATGTTGAACTTATGACTTACCTGATGAGTCTGTGTGGGACTCCGAACCGGAGGACACCGCCTGTTTCTTAAACGGTCCCCCGGTTAGCGGGAAGGTGAGAACAGCAGCCGGGTCCACGCAATCCGTCGCCAAGCTACTGAGAACCGGAACCGGCGCGTCAACGGACATCGTCACACACTGCGCCCTCCCGGTGGTGTTGATGCCAGCTCCCACCTGCTGCAAGGCCGGTTTGTTCGGCCCCGACCCGGGACAGGAGGCGAGTTGCTCCCCGACAACTTTCTCCAGCTGCTTGCCCGCCGAGAAGCTGCTCCACATGCAGTCCTGGATGATAATGGAGCTCAGGTTCCCCAAAGTCTCGTCGGCGGGACTGAGTTTACACGGCACATCCTGGTCGTCCTCTTGACCCAAAAACTGGGACACCCACTCGAGTTTGTCCCCCAGCGAAGGGTAGACCATCCCGACAACGGCGGCCCCCTCCAAAGTCCGGATAGGGGACATGGGCGGGGTCGGTACTAGCTCGAATTTCTTCCATATGTCCTCACTGGGCGCAGTGGATTTAAAGAAATCCTCATCCAGATCGTGGTCGTCGTAGAAGTAATGTTGGTAGCGGTCGTACTCCATCTCCCAGCCTGACTCATAGTGAGGGGCAGTGGTGGAGTTTATGCCCGGCATTTAGAGGTCAGGCCAGGCGTGGGTGCGGGAGCGCACTCTTCAACTGTTCACTTATCTCCGTTATCAATAGCCTACCTGGGGACACAGAGAGAGAGTTAACATACGTTTCCCATGCCAATAAAGCCCTTAAATTGAAATTGAATTGAAATTGAGAGAGAAATTGAATTGAAATCGAGAGAGAGTACTGGGAATCAGCCTAGCACGTTGCACTAGTGATAAACACAATAGTCTGTTATGATAAGACTATTGTGTTTCTGTCCATCTTACAGCTGTCAATACCAAGCGAAAACATTTCCTTCTCAAATGAGGAAATGTAACGTTAGGTTATCACGATTTATCATTAAAAAACACTGTCCTTTTTAGATTTCTTATTGCATAGAACATGTCAAGTGACAAGTCCTTTATGCTTACTTGAAGTGTTGAAAGGCTATTTGGTTCTAGATTCAGTAATTATATTGAAACCAATTACCCCGTGAACAACCTTGCTACTACAATGTTGCAAATGATTGTTAGAAACATTGTTGCCACCATCGCCTTGCAACAGTGTACACAGAACTAAATAACTCAAAGAGTCCCAACATAGTTGCATTACTTAATACAACAGTGCCCCTACACCGGTGAAATAGATCCACAGTTCGTAGGCTAAAAGCTTATCGCATCCCGTCTGTTTCTTTGTGGTTACTAGGCTACAAACATGGCATTTAAATTGTGTGCAAAACAACAGTTCCCAGATGTCTCAATAAAAAGTTTGAAAACGTCTTCAGAGCAACGCTCGCCGTTTTACGGTAGACAACAACACAAAGCATTGAAAAGAAAGAGAGAAAATATATTTCCAATCCCACTGGTAAATCTAGACTAAATAATTAACAACAGGCGTATTTACAACCCAAACTTCCGAAACACTGCGATATAGGCTTTCTTCTAGTAGTGGGCGTTAGTCTAGAAATACAAGCCGTTCAGTCCGGCCAAGGAAAAATACAAATGTTATCTTTTACGTGTTGGTGAAATTGAAGGAGCGTCTTGCGTCTTCTTCATTAATTCCTATAATGAGTAGCCAGACCAACACCGCGACACTGAAGCTTCTTGCAGTAAATTACTGTCGCTAATTCGCTGTTGCTTCCAGTTGAACGCTCACTATTTGACTCCTGCGCACCAAACTGTATTAGAAAGTGACTCGTAGTCTTCTGCCTCCCACAAGCCGCGACTTGGATAGGATAGATTTAGCTCTGGATACAAGTCGACTGCTACACTATATGATGCGAGGAACATAGATTTAGCTCTGGATACAAGTCGACTGCTCCACTATATGATGCGAGGAACGAAAAGCAGAGATTTGCATAAAGGGCGGAGGGGAGTAAGGAGGCCACGCCTACCGTTTAAAGGGACAGAATCATTTTTAAGGAGTGCTTTTCCAAGGACGTCACGATGCCAAATGGGACCCAATTGACAGTGATTTTTATAACCATGACAAGGGCCACATTTCACTTATACAAGGGTAAGGCTTTGCATATACCTGGGATAGTATAAAAGTAATCATTCTACCCCCCCCCCCCCCCCCCACACAAAAATAAATAAATAAAAACTAAATAAAAACAACACAATATATATATATATATATATATATATATATATATATATATATATATATATATATATATATATAAAACAAAGGGAAATGAAAAATATACTCTAAAAATAAAAATATTTTTTGTGTGAAAAATATACAAAAAAATATTTGTAAAGTGGTTATCCCACTGGCTATCATAAGGTGAATGCACCAATTTGTAAGTCGCTCTGGATAAGAGTGTCTGCTAAATGACGTAAATGTAATGTAAATGTAAGTGTGTGAATGTGTGTCCATGCACTAGCTTACTGTGTGTGTGTGTGTGTGTGTGTGTGTGTGTGTGTGTGTGTGTGTGTGTGTGTGTGTGTGTGTGTGTGTGTTGTTACAGAAATATGGCTGCGGTGTCTGATGTCCTCAACCTATATCTCTGTGGTCAATATCAGCCTTATGAGGTGAAAGACCCCCACTGTCTCTCAGTCGATAGTGAAGCCAAGCCAGCGCTCTGCTCTGCTAAGCCAAGTGTGTCTGCTCAACAGCTGCACGCACAGCTGTTGTCAACTCACAGACAGACAGAAACACACGTGCATGGGGAAACAGACAGATACTCACACAGACCCACATACATTCTGTTCTGTTCTGCTACTTCTCTCCACCTAAAATCGTACTTTGCAGTCTATTGTGGAATGTGAATCAGTAATGAGCGTATTATATAATGAACAACAATATAAACTCAACATTATATATATATAACATATTATATGAACTAAACACTATGAAGTTAAATCAGCTGAGAGAGTGCTTCTCTATCCACCCCCTCAGTCAGCCCATTATCTACTGGCTCTATCCCCCTCTCAGTCAGCCCATTATCTACTGGCTCTATCCACCCCTCAGTCAGCCCATTATCTACTGGCTCTATCCACCCCTCAGTCAGCCCATTATCTACTGGCTCTATCCACCCCTCAGTCAGCCCATTATCTACTGGCTCTATCCACCCCTCAGTCAGCCCATTATCTACTGGCTCTATCCACCCCTCAGTCAGCCCATTATCTACTGGCTCTATCCACCCCTCAGTCAGCCCATTATCTACTGGCTCTATCCACCCCCTCAGTCAGCCCATTATCTACTGGCTCTATCCACCCCTCAGTCAGCCCATTATCTACTGGCTCTATCCACCCCTCAGTCAGCCCATTATCTACTGGCACTATCCACCCCTCAGTCAGCCCATTATCTACTGGCTCTATCCACCCCCCTCAGTCAGTCCATTATCTACTGGCTCTATCCACCCCCTCAGTCAGCCCATTATCTACTGGCTCTATCCACCCCCCTCAGTCAGCCCATTATCTACTGGCACTATCCACCCCCTCAGTCAGCCCATTATCTACTGGCTCTATCCACCCCCCTCAGTCAGCCCATTAACTACTGGCTCTATCCCCCTCTCAGTCAGCCCATTATCTACTGGCTCTATCCACCCCCTCAGTCAGCCCATTAACTACTGGCTCTATCCCCCTCTCAGTCAGTCCATTATCTACTGGCTCTATCCCCCCTCAGTCAGCCCATTATCTACTGGCTCTATCCCCAACTCAGTCAGCCCATTAACTACTGGCTCTATCCACCCCTCAGTCAGCCCATTATCTACTGGCTCTATCCACCCCTCAGTCAGCCCATTAACTACTGGCTCTATCCCCCTCTCAGTCAGCCCATTATCTACTGGCTCTATCCCCCTCTCAGTCAGCCCATTATTTACTGGCTCTATCCCCCTCTCAGTCAGCCCATTAACTACTGGCTCTATCCCCCTCTCAGTCAGCCCATTATCTACTGGCTCTATCCACCCCTCAGTCAGCCCATTATCTACTGGCTCTATCCCCCCCTCAGTCAGCCCATTATCTACTGGCTCTATCCACCCCTCAGTCAGCCCATTATCTACTGGCTCTATCCCCCTCAGTCAGCCCATTATCTACTGGCTCTATCCCCCTCAGTCAGCCCATTATCTACTGGCACTATCCACCCCCTCAGTCAGCCCATTATCTACTGGCTCTATCCCCCTCAGTCAGCCCATTATCTACTGGCTCTATCCCCCCCTCAGTCAGCCCATTATCTACTGGCTCTATCCCCCTCTCAGTCAGCCCATTATCTACTGGCTCTATCCCCCTCAGTCAGCCCATTATCTACTGGCTCTATCCCCCCCTCAGTCAGCCCATTATCTACTGGCTCTATCCCCCTCTCAGTCAGCCCATTATCTACTGGCTCTATCCCCCCTCAGTCAGCCCATTATCTACTGGCTCTATCCACTTCTCAGTCAGCCCATTATCTACTGACTCTATCCACCCCTCAGTCAGCCCATTAACTACTGGCTCTATCCCCCTCAGTCAGCCCATTAACTACTGGCTCTATCCCCCTCTCAGTCAGCCCATTATCTACTGGCACTATCCACCCCCTCAGTCAGCCCATTATCTACTGGCTCTATCCCCATCTCAGTCAGCCAATTAACTACTGGCTCTATCCCCCTCTCAGTCAGCCCATTATCTACTGGCTCTATCCCCCTCAGTCAGCCCATTATCTACTGGCTCTATCCACCCCTCAGTCAGCCCATTATCTACTGGCTCTATCCACCCCTTCAGTCAGCCCATTACCTACTGGCTCTATCCCCCTCAGTCAGCCCATTATCTACTGGCTCTATCCCCTCAGTCAGCCCATTATCTACTGGCTCTATCCCCTCAGTCAGCCCATTATCTACTGGCTCTATCCCCCTCAGTCAGCCCATTATCTACTGGCTCTATCCCCTCAGTCAGCCCATTATCTACTGGCTCTATCCCCCTCAGTCAGCCCATTATCTACTGGCTCTATCCCCTCAGTCAGCCCATTATCTACTGGCTCTATCCCCCTCAGTCAGCCCATTATCTACTGGCTCTATTCCTTCAGTCAGCCCATTATCTACTGGCTCTATCCCCCTCAGTCAGCCCATTAGCTACTGGCTCTATCCCCCTCTCAGTCAGCCCATTATCTACTGGCTCTATCCACCCTTCAGTCAGCCCATTATCTACTGGCTCTATCCCCCTCTCAGTCAGCCCATTATCTACTGACTCTATCCCCCTCAGTCAGCCCATTATCTACTGGCTCTATCCACCCTTCAGTCAGCCCATTATCTACTGGCTCTATCCCCCTCTCAGTCAGCCCATTATCTACTGACTCTATCCCCCTCAGTCAGCCCATTATCTACTGGCTCTATCCACCCTTCAGTCAGCCCATTATCTACTGGCTCTATCCCCCTCTCAGTCAGCCCATTATCTACTGGCTCTATCCACCCTTCAGTCAGCCCATTATCTACTGGCTCTATCCCCCTCTCAGTCAGCCCATTATCTACTGACTCTATCCACCTCTCAGTCAGCCCATTATCTACTGGCTCTATCCACCTCTCAGTCAGCCCATTATCTACTGACTCTATCCCCCTCAGTCAGCCCATTATCTACTGACTCTATCCACCCCTCAGTCAGCCCATTAACTACTGACTCTATCCCCCCCTCAGTCAGCCCATTATCTTCTGGCTCTATCCCCCTCTCAGTCAGCCCATTTTCTACTGGCTCTATCCCCCCCTCAGTCAGCCCATTATCTACTGGCTCTATCCCCCTCTCAGTCAGCCCATTATCTACTGGCTCTATCCACCCCCTCAGTCAGCCCATTATCTACTGGCTCTATCCACCTCTCAGTCAGCCCATTATCTACTGGCTCTATCCCCCTCTCAGTCAGCCCATTATCTACTGACTCTATCCCCCTCTCAGTCAGCCCATTATCTACTGACTCTATCCCCCTCTCAGTCAGCCCATTATCTACTGGCTCTATCCCCCTCTCAGTCAGCCCATTATCTACTGGCTCTATCCACCTCTCAGTCAGCCCATTATCTACTGGCTCTATCCAGCCCCCCAACCCGCAGTCTCCCCCTCCAACCACCGATTATTCGCCTTGGTCAATCTCTCCATCCCTTTTCCCACACCCAAATCTCTGAGATGTTGACCTGACAGGAAATAGAGAGACTTAAGGGTTATCTCTCCTATTCCCCTGAAGGAGCTACAATAGATAAAGACTTATAGCTGAAGACTTTCTAAAGACCTGAATAAAGTGATGCTACAAACACTCTCTCTCTCTCTCTCTCTCTCTCTCTCTCTCTCTCTCTCTCTCTCTCTCTCTCTCTCTCTCTCTCTCTCTCTCTCTCTCTCTCTCTGTCTCTGTCTCTGTCTCTGTCTCTCTCTCTCTCTCTCTCTCTCTCTCTCGGCATGGGAAACGTGTGTTAACATTGCCAAAGCAAGTGAAGTAGATAGTAAACAAAAGTGAAATAAACAATAAATATTAACAGTAAACATTACACTCAGAAGTTCCAAAAGAATAAAGACATTTCAAATGTCATATTATGTCTATATACAGTGTTGTAACAATGTGCAAATAGTTAAAGTACAAATGGGAAAATAAATAAACATAAATATGGGTTGTATTTACAATGGTGTTTGTTCTTCACTGGTTGCCCTTTTCTTGTGGCAACAGGTCACACATCTTGCTGCTGTGATGGCACACTGTGGTTTTTCACCCAGTAGATGAGGGAGTTTATCAAAATTGGGTTTGTTTTCAAATTCTTTGTGGATCTGTGTAATATGAGGGAAATATGTGTCTCTAATATCGTCATACATTTGGCAGGAGGTTAGGAAGTGCAGCTCAGTTTCCACCTCATTTTGTGGGCAGTGTGCACATAGCCTGTCTTCTCTTGAGCGCCAGGTCTGCCTACGGCGGCCTTTCTCAATAGCGAGGCTATGTTCACTGAGTCTGTACATAGTCAAAGTTTTCCTTAATTTTGGGTCAGTCACAGTGGTCAGGTATTCTGCCACTGTGCACTCTCTGTTTAGGGCCAAATAGCATTCTAGTTTGCTCTGTTTTTTTATTAATTCTTTCCAATGTGTCAAGTAATTCTCTTTTTGTTTTCTCATGATTTGGTTGGGTCTAATTGTGTTGTTGTCCTGGGGTTCTGTGGGGTCTGTTTGTGTTTGTGAACAGAGCCCCAGGACCAGCTTGCTTAGGGGACTCTTCTCCAAGTTCATCTCTCTGTAGGTGATGGCTTTGTCATGGAAGGTTTGGGAATCGCTTCCTTTTAGGTGGTTATAGAATTTAACAGCTCTTTTCTGGATTTTGATAATTAGCGGGTATCGGCTTAATTCTGCTCTGCATGCATTATTTGGTGTTTTTCGTTGTACACGGAGGATATTTGCATGCAGAGTCTCAATTTGGTGTTTGTCCCATTTTGTGAATTCTTGGTTGGTGAGTGGACCCCAGACCTCACAACCATAAAGGGCAATGGGTTATATAACTGATTCAAGTACTCTCTCTCTCTCTCTCTCTCTCTCTCTCTCTCTCTCTCTCTCTCTCTCTCTCTCTCTCTCTCTCTCTCTCTCTCTCTACTCTCTTTCTCTCTCTCTCTGAAAATAGATTATATTTCCTCATGTTCCTCAGGATCCTCACAAGGTTTCTTGGTAGTCCTGTGTGGTTCAGTTGGTAGTTTATGGCGCTTGCAACTTCAAGACTGTTGCTGCTGAGGCCACCCATATGAAAATGTCTGTCTGCTAAATGGCATTTTTCCTTTTGTTCTGTCACCTTTGTCTTCAGAGTCTCTGCAAAACTCTTCTTGATAGATACAAAAATTAAACATCCTTTTGATTTGACTGCAATGGCCACGTCCTTGATGAGGCAGTTTAAAGGAGATACACTACATGTAAAGATGGGAAATCTGTACATTTCTCATTTCAACTGCCTCATTAAGGGTGCTATCAGGAAGTAACATTGATCAGTGTTAGTTTCATCAGCTGTTGTACAATATGATATAAAACACAGGAAAAACTGCACTTTGACTGCACTGGGCCTTTAACACAACGCCAGACAGTGGCAAAATGATTTGTATTACAGGAATTTCCAGGAATGGCACTTTGTGCTGTTGCCATAGCAAGGCTGCATGTTTGAGCTGTCTTGTCCTGTCTAGGTCGTTGTCTGGCGTGAGGAGATGGCAAGACAGCACAAACAGATCCAGGCTAATCTAGCCCTAGATCCACTTTATTTAGCTGATGTTGGAATCAGATAGACCTTTTGATTGTAGCTAGTGTAGACACAGTAAAAAGGGTGTAGGATTTGTATTTCCTCAGTGATGTACATCAAGGTAGTTAGAGAAGTAGTAGAAACTTCAACCAGGGTTTAGGACTCATCCACTTACAATCAGACTCATCCACTTACAACCAGACTCATCCACATACAACCAGACTCATCCACTTACAATCAGACTCATCCACTTACAATCAGACTCATCCACTTACAACCAGACTCATCCACTTACAACCAGACTCATCCACTTACAATCAGACTCATCCACTTACAACCAGACTCATCCACATACAACCAGACTCATCCACTTACAACCAGAATCAACCACTTGCAACCAGACTCATCCACTTACAACCAGACTCATCCACTTACAACCAGACTCATCCACTTACAACCAGACTCATCCACTTACAATCAGACTCATCCACTTACAACCAGACTCATCCACTTACAACCAGACTCATCCACTTACAACCAGACTCATCCACATACAACCAGACTCATCCACATACAACCAGACTCATCCACATACAAGCAGACTCAATGTGAGTAAGACTTTTAAGCAGGTCAACATTCACAAGGCCGCAGGGCCAGACGGATTACCAGGACGTGTACTCCGAGCATGTGCTGACCAACTGGCAAGTGTCTTCACTGACATTTTCAACATGTCCCTGACTGAGTCTGTAATACCAACATGTTTCAAGCAGACCACCATAGTCCCCGTGCCCAAGGACACTAAGATAACCTGCCTAAATGACTACCGACCCGTAGCACTGACGTCTGTAGCCATGAAGTGCTTTGAAAGGCTGGTCATGGCTCACATTAACACCATTATCCCAGAAACCCTAGACCCACTGCAATTTGCATACCGCCCCAACAGATCCACAGATGATACAATCTCTATTGCACTCCACACTTCCCTTTCCCACCTGGACAAGAGGAACACCTACATGAGAATGCTATTCATTAACTACAGCTCAGCGTTCAACACCATAGTGCCCTCAAAGCTCATCACTAAGCTAAGGATCCTGGGACTAAACACCTCCCTCTGCAACTGGATCCTGGACTTCCTGACGGGCCGCCCCCAGGTGGTAAGGGTAGGTAACAACACATCTGCCACGCTGATCCTCAACACGGGGGTCCCTCAGGGGTGCGTGCTCAGTCCCCTCCTGTACTCCCTGTTCACCCATGACTGCATGGCCAGGCACGACTCCAACACCATCATTAAGTTTGCAAATGACACAACAGTGGTAGGCCTGATCACCGACAACGATGAGACAGCGTATAGGGAGGAGGTCAGAGACCTGGCCGTGTGGTGCCAGGATAACAACCTCTCCCTCAACGTGACCAAGACAAAGGAGATGATTGTGGACTACAGGAAAAAAAAGAGGACTGAGCACGCCCCCATTCTCATCGACGGGGCTGTAGTGGAACAGGTTGAGAGCTTCAAGTTCCTTGGTGTCCACATCACCAACGAACTATCATGGTCCAAACACACCAAGACAGTCGTGAAGAGGGCACGACAAAGCCTATTCCCCCTCAGGAGACTGAAAAGATTTGGCATGGGTCCTCAGATCCTCAAAAAATTCTACAGCTGCACCATCGAGAGCATCCTGACTGGTTGCATCACCGCCTGGTATGGCAACTGCTTGGCCTCCGACCGCAAGGCACTATAGAGGGTAGTGCGTACAGCCCAGTACATCACTGGGGCCAAGCTTCCTGCCATCCAGGACCTCTATACCAGGCGGTGTCAGAGGAAGGCCCTCAAAATTGTCAAAGACTCCAGCCACCCTAGTCATAGACTGTTCTCTCTGCTACAGCACGGCAAGCGGTACCGAAGTGCCAAGTCTAGGTCCAAAAGGCTTCTTAACAGCTTCTACCCCCAAGCCATAAGACTCCTGAACAGCTAATCATGGCTATCCGGACTATTTGCACTGCCCCCCCACCCACTCTTTGACGCTGCTGCTACTCTGTTTATTATCTATGCATAGTCACTTTAACTCTACCCACATGTACATATTACTTAAACTACCTCAACTAGCCGGTGCCCCCGCACATTGACTCTGCACCGGTACTTCCCTGTATATATAGCCTCCCTACTGTTATTTTATTTTACTTCTGCTCTTTTTTTCTCAACACTTTTTTGTTGTTGTTTTATTTTACTTTTTTATTAAAAATAAATGCACTGTTGGTTAAGGGCTGTAAGTAAGCATTTCACTGTAATGTCTGCACCTGTTGTATTCGGCGCATGTGGCCAATAACATTTGATTTGATTTGATTCAACCACTTACAATCAGACTCATCCACTTACAATCAGACTCATCCACTTACAACCAGACTCATCCACTTACAACCAGACTCATCCACTTACAACCAGACTCATCCACTTACAATCAGACTCATCCACTTACAACCAGACTCATCCACTTACAACCAGACTCATCCACTTACAATCAGACTCATCCACTTACAACCAGACTCATCCACTTACAACCAGACTCATCCACTTACAACCAGACTCATCCACTTACAATCAGACTCATCCACTTACAATCAGACTCATCCACTTAGATTAGTAAGGTCAACATCAGTACTGGTACTCCATCATCCATGACCCCTGATCCCACCGTCATCCCCTCCCTCTCCCCTGTCCCGAACCTGCCAACCTCTATTCATCCATCCATTCTTCATCCCTCTTTCGTTTACTAACAGCTGTGTGTCTGGGGCTGAACAGTGCCGCTAAACTCAAGACTTGTGTTAGCACCCACCTAGGCTTTAGCTCCCCTAGGCTTTAGCTCAGTGGGCTAACACAGTCTGGAGTTGCACATATTGATCCTGGTTCAATATCTGTGTAGTTATCACAGATCAGATATCTATAGAAACCAGGACGTATGATAGTTATCACAGATCCGATATCTATAGAAACCAGGACGTATGATAGTTATCACAGATCCGATATCTATAGAAACCAGGACTTAAGATAGTTATCACAGATCAGATATCTATAGAAACCAGGACGTATGATAGTATGGATGACGGATCACCACCTCAAGCTGAACCCTGGCAAGACGGAGCTGCTCTTCCTCCCGGGGAAGGACTGCCCGTTCCATGATCTCGCCATCACGGTTGACAACTCCGTTGTGTCCTCCTCCCAGAGTGCGAAGAGCCTTGGCGTGACCCTGGACAACACCCTGTCGTTCTCCGCTAACATCAAGGCGGTGACCCGATCCTGCAGGTTCATGCTCTACAACATTCGGAGAGTACGACCCTGCCTTACACAGGAAGCGGCACAGGTCCTAATCCAGGCACTTGTCATCTCCCGTCCGGATTACTGCAACTCGCTGTTGGCTGGGCTCCCTGCCTGTGCCATTAAACCCCTACAACTCATCCAGAATGCCGCAGCCCGTCTGGTGTTCAACCTTCCCAAGTTCTCTCACGTCACCCCCCTCCTCCGCACACTCCACTGGCTTCCAGTTGAAGCTTGCATCCGTTACAAGACCATGGTGCTTGCCTATGGAGCAGTGAGGGGAACGGCACCTCCGTACCTTCAGGCTCTGATCAGTCCCTACACCCAGGCGAGGGCATTGCGTTCATCCACCTCTGGCCTGCTGGCTCCCCTTCCCCTGCGGAAGCATAGTTCCCGCTCAGCCCAGTCAAAGCTGTTCGCTGCTCTGGCACCCCAATGGTGGAACAAGCTCCCTCACGACGCCAGGACAGCGGAGTCACTCACCACCTTCCGGAGACATTTGAAATCCCACCTCTTTAAGGAACACCTGGGATAGGATAAAGTAATCCTTCTACCACCCCCCCCCCCCCCCCAAAAAATAAATAAAAAATAAAAATACAAATAGTATAATTGTAAAGTGGTTATCCCACTGGCTATAGGGTGAATGTACCAATTTGTAGTCGCTCTGGATAAGAGCGTCTGCTAAATGACGTAAATGTGCCCTTGAGCAAGGCACTTAACCCTAATTGCTCCTGTAAGTCGCTCTGGATAAGAGCGTCTGCTAAATGACTAAAATGTAAATGTAAAATGTTATCACAGATCAGATATCTATAGAAACCAGGACGTTTGATAGTTATCACAGATCCGATATCTATAGAAACCAGGACTTAAGATAGTTATCACAGATCAGATATCTATAGAAACCAGGACGTATGATAGTTATCACAGATCCGATATCTATAGAAACCAGGACGTTTGATAGTTATCACAGATCAGACATCTATAGAAACCAGGACGTATGATAGTTATCACAGATCCGATATCTATAGAAACCAGGACGTTTGATAGTTATCACAGATCAGACATCTGTAGAAACCAGGACGTATGATAGTTATCACAGATCCGATATCTATAGAAACCAGGACGTATGATAGTTATCACAGATCAGACATCTGTAGAAACCAGGACGTATGATAGTTATCACAGATCCGATATCTATAGAAACCAGGACGTAAGATAGTTATCCCAGATCCGATATCTATAGAAACCAGGACGTATGATAGTTATCACAGATCAGACATCTGTAGAAACCAGGACGTATGATAGTTATCACAGATCCGATATCTATAGAAACCAGGACTTAAGATAGTTATCACAGATCCGATATCTATAGAAACCAGGACGTATGATAGTTATCACAGATCCGATATCTATAGAAACCAGGACGTATGATAGTTATCACAGATCCGATATCTATAGAAACCAGGACATATGATAGTTATCACAGATCAGATATCTATAGAAACCAGGACGTAAGATAGTTATCACAGATCAGATATCTATAGAAACCAGGACGTAAAATAGTTATCACAGATCAGATATCTATAGAAACCAGGACGTATGATAGTTATCACAGATCCGATATCTATAGAAACCAGGACGTAAAATAGTTATCACAGATCAGATATCTATAGAAACCAGGACATATGATAGTTATCACAGATCAGATATCTATAGAAACCAGGACGTAAAATAGTTATCACAGATCAGATATCTATAGAAACCAGGACGTAAGAGCGGCAGAATGAAGAATGGAGAGGAGAAGAGGAGGTGTTGTTGGGATGCAGCCATGCTGAGGTCACAGGCTTCACTAGGTTACAGCAGGGTGGAGAGGAGAAGAGGAGGTGTTGTTGGGATGCAGCCATGCTGAGGTCACAGGGTTCACTAGGTTACAGCAGGGTGGAGAGGAGAAGAGGAGGTGTTGTTGGGATGCAGCCATGCTGAGGTCACAGGCTTCACTAGGTTACAGCAGGGTAGAGAGGAGAAGAGGAGGTGTTGTTGGGATGCAGCCATGCTGAGGTCACAGGGTTCACTAGGTTACAGCAGGGTGGAGAGGAGAAGAGGAGGTGTTGTTGGGATGCAGCCATGCTGAGGTCACAGGGTTCACTAGGTTACAGCAGGGTGGAGAGGAGAAGAGGAGGTGTTGTTGGGATGCAGCCATGCTGAGGTCAGAGGTCATCACTCTTATTTTTCTATTTTCATCCCTCGTTCCATGAAGCCTGTCAGTCCTCTGGGGGTCTCAGCCCTGTCAGCCCTCTGGGGGTCTCAGTCCTCTGGGGGTCTCAGCCCTGTCAGCCCTCTGGGGGTCTCAGTCCTCTGGGGGTCTCAGCCCTGTCAGTCCTCTGGGGGTCTCAGCCCTGTCAATCCTCTGGGGGTCTCAGCCCTGTCAGTCCTCTGGGGGTCTCAGTCCTCTGGGGGTCTCAGCCCTGTCAGTCCTCTGGGGGTCTCAGTCCTCTGGGGATCTCAGTCCTCTGGGGGTCTCAGCCCTGTCAGTCCTCTAGGGGTCTCAGCCCTGCCAGTCCTCTGGGGGTCTCAGCCCTGTCAGTCCTCTGGGGGTCTCAGTCCTCTGGGGGTCTCAGCCCCGTCAGTCCTCTGGGGGTCTCAGCCCCGTCAGTCCTCTGGGGGTCTCAGCCCCGTCAGTCCTCTGGGGGTCTCAGCCCCGTCAGTCCTCTGGGGGTCTCAGCCCCGTCAGTCCTCTGGGGGTCTCAGCCCCGTCAGTCCTCTGGGGGTCTCAGCCCCGTCAGTCCTCTGGGGGTCTCAGCCCTGCCAGTCCTCTGGGGGTCTCAGCCCTGTCAGTCCTCTGGGGGTCTCAGCCCCGTCAGTCCTCTGGGGGTCTCAGCCCCGTCAGTCCTCTGGGGGTCTCAGCCCCGTCAGTCCTCTGGGGGTCTCAGCCCCGTCAGTCCTCTGGGGGTCTCAGCCCCGTCAGTCCTCTGGGGGTCTCAGCCCTGCCAGTCCTCTGGGGGTCTCAGCCCTGTCAGTCCTCTGGGGGTCTCAGCCCCGTCAGTCCTCTGGGGGTCTCAGCCCCGTCAGTCCTCTGGGGGTCTCAGCCCCGTCAGTCCTCTGGGGGTCTCAGCCCCGTCAGTCAGACTGATCAATGAACACCTGGTCTGGTCTAGTCTGGTCTGGTCTGGGACACACCTCTCCGTGTGTGTGTGTGTGTGTGTGTGTGTGTGTGTGTGTGTGTGTGTGTGTGTGTGTGTGTGTGACCATAAGCCCCTCCCAGTCAGGAACCTGTAGCTGTCTTCTATTGGTCAGAATTAGAAAATGCAAAGAGGCTCATCCAATCCCTGCTCTGCCTTTCTGCTGAGATGATATGTTAATTAAGCCCATACTCACTAGTGGGTTCTTCTCTATTGTGTGAGTTGGTCAGTGTGTCACAGGCAGGGCCTTCTACCCCACCTGTCAGGGCCTTCTACCCCACCTGTCAGGGCCTTCTACCTCACCTGTCAGGGCCTTCTACCTCACCTGTCAGGGCCTTCTACCCCACCTGTCAGGGCCTTCTACCCCACCTGTCAGGGCCTTCTACCCCACCTGTCAGGGCCTTCTACCCCACCTGGCAGGGCCTTCTACCCCACCTGGCAGGGCCTTCTACCCCACCTGGCAGGGCCTTCTACCTCACCTGTCAGGGCCTTCTACCCCACCAGGCAGGGCCTTCTACCCCACCTGTCAGGGCCTTCTACCCCACCAGGCAGGGCCTTCTACCCCACCAGGCAGGGCCTTCTACCCCACCTGTCAGGGCCTTCTACCCCACCTGGCAGGGCCTTCTACCCCACCTGGCAGGGCCTTCTACCCCACCTGGCAGGGCCTTCTACCTCACCTGTCAGGGCCTTCTACCCCACATGGCAGGGCCTTCTACCCCACCTGTCAGGGCCTTCTACCCCACCTGGCAGGGCCTTCTACCTCACCTGTCAGGGCCTTCTACCCCACCTGGCAGGGCCTTCTACCCCACCTGTCAGCAGAGTGATTGGAGATGTCGTTAGTCACTCGCCCCCATTCACCCATCGCCTGTTACTGCATTCTGAGAGTAGTACATTCTCAGAGAACAGGGTGTCAGCACTGAGAAACAGCACAGACTGTACTCATGAGAGAGATGGAGAGCGAGAGGGAGAGGTCATGAGCTCCTGAACTTTTCTGCAAAAAGACAGATTCAGAGTTAGATAAACATGGACTTTTTCACATGGACCTTTAAAGGATACTACCCTCTACAACATAACCTTCACTCCAAATAAAAACAACAAAAATACAACCTGGATCTTGGACAAAATTACCCGGAATGATTCTTGCCACCAAGGACTATTCAGCAAACGTTCTGGCAAACCAACAACCAGCAGAAGAAGGAAGCACAGCAGAGACCTGGAAATACCATCCAACCTGGAACTGGGTGAGTAATGTTCAATCTGAAGCAATGTTTAAAGCCAACAAGTAAAAGGCATTACACTAATCTCTAGATATTTTACTTTATAAAGACTGAATGATAAGTTAGGGCTACAGAGCTACCAAGCTTTCTAGGACAGAACAGACGTCCCAGCTGCATCTTTAATTTGCACTGAGGTGTGAAAGCCCTTGAACACAACAATGGCAACAAAGAATCACAACCTCCCCCACTCAAATGCAGAGGCCTCTGAGGCCCTCTGCGAAATGGATTCCTTAAGGCGTCAGCATGCTTCAGTTCGGTTGGCAGCTAGCTGAAGTCGGCTAGGCGAACTGAACTGGTGTACTCGCATGCTCCCTAAAAATACATTAGCTTGAAAAAAAAAAAAAAGCAGGAAAGCTGCAATATTACCCCAGGACAGTAGAGGGTGATTTGCTGGTAATAGCCATCTACGGCCAAACAATATTACCCCAGGACAGTAGAGGGTGATTTGCTGGTAATAGCCATCTACGGCCAAACAATATTACCCCAGGACAGTAGAGGGTGATTTGCTGGTAATAGCCATCTACGGCCAAACAATATTACCCCAGGACAGTAGAGGGTGATTTGCTGGTAATAATTTTATCAAGGCTTTTGGAATATGGTTCCTGGAAAATGATATGGTGTTTTTTTGTTTACTATATATATATATATATATATATTATATTACTGAACATAAATATAAACGCCACATGCAACAATTTCAAAGATTTTACTGAGTTACAGTTCATATAAGGAAATCAGTCAATTGAAATAAATTCATTAGGCCCTAATCTATGGATTTCACATGACTGGGAATACAGATATGCATCTGTTGGTCACAGATACCTTTAAAAAAAAAGGTAGGGGCGGGATCAGAAAACCAGTCAGTATTTGGTGTGACCACCTTAGCTTCATGCAGCGCGACGCATCTCCTTCGCATAGAGTTGATCAGGCTGTTGATTGTGGCTGTGGAATGCTGTCCCACTCCTCTTCAATGGCTGTGCGAAGTTGCTGGATATTGGCAGGAACTGGAACACGCTGTCGTACACGTTGATCCAGAGCATCCCAAACATGCTCAGTGGGTGACATGTCTGGTGAGTATACAGGCCATGGAAGAACTGGGACATTTTCAGCTTCCAGGAATTGTGTACAGATCCTTGCGACATGGGGCCGTGCATTATCATGCTGAAACATGAGGTGATGGCGGTGGATGAACGGCACAACAATGGGCCTCAGGATATCGTCACGGTATCGCTGTGCATTCAAATTGTCATCGATAAAATGCATTTGTGTTCGATGTCCGTAGCTTATGCCAGCTCATACCATAACTCAACCGCCACCATGGGGAACTCTCTTCACAACATTGACATCAGCAAACCTCTCGCCCACATGAAGCCAAACACGTGGTCTGTGGTTGTGAGGACATTTGGATGTACTGCCAAATTCTGTAAAACGACGTTGGAGGCGGCTTATGGTAGTGAAATGAACATTACATTCTCTGGCAACAGCTCTGGTGGACATTCCTGCAGTCAGCATGACAATTGCACGCTCCCTCAAAACTTGAGACGTCTGTGGCATTGTGTTGTGTGAAAAAGAATGCATATTTTAGTTGCCTTTTATTGTCCCCAGCACAAGGTGCACCTGTGTAATGATCATGCTGTTTAATCAGCTTCTTGATATGCCACACCTGTCAGATGGATGGATCATCTTGGCAAAGGAGAGAGGCTCACTAACAGGGATGTAAACAACTTTGTGCACAAAATGAACATATTTTGTGCATATGGAACATTTCTGGGATCTTTTATTTCAGCTCATGGACCATGGGATCAACACTTTACATGTTGCATTTATGTTTTTGTTCAATATGTATGTATGTATATGTATATATCTATACTGTATATATCTATATATATCTGACATTCTCTTGTTACATCTCATCCACAGGTGTCCATCTCAATAAACCTGGGCGTACCTGGAAGTACCATCACTCTCGTTGTCGGAGAGTCAGAGAATGCATTCGGCATCATGGCTAAAAGGATGACGATTCTTGGTCGTCCAATCAAGTGTACCCCTGAAAAGGCTAATGGCATGTGTGGGCCCTCCACAACTGCCTGTCCTCCATGGATGAAGCTCATGAGCAACAAAATGCTGGCAACTACCAACGTGGAGGGTTGTGGCAAAGGGACAACAAGCTCAATAGCCAGGGAGAACCCTCTCTCGCGCCAGGGAGAACCCTCTCTCGCGCCAGGGAGAACCCTCTCTCGCGCCAGGGAGAACCCTCTCTCGCGCCAGGGAGAACCCTCTCTCGCGCCAGGGAGAACCCTCTCTCGCGCCAGGGAGACACAGCTTGCAAGTTAAACGAGTTCAAGGACTTCTTCCTCTCCACCTTCGGACGTGTGCCATGGCAGGAAGACATGTTTAGGAGAGGACAACAACCCAAGGCCAGACAATCATTGAAGAATAGGCCTTTATTTTGGACTGCTCACACACACCCCTTGATTCACAGACTCAGTTATTTGTGTGCAACTGTGAACCAAAGTACTTTGTGGTAAAATGTAGAGTTTTTAATCTTGTTAATAAAATGAAACCTGATGCTACGACGTCTCAGTGTGTGCAGTAATTTAGATTAGATTGAACTACACCCCCATTAGTAGAAAGCCTATCATGTCTGTGGTACACAGCTCTTCTCGATATTGTCAGCATTTTATGTTCAAATAGAATGCACTGAAACACCTTGTATTGAGATTAAGAAATGCCAAAAGAGCTTTTTCAGCACACTAATAAACCTTTATTCTTTCTTCTGGGCTCTGTAAGAAAACCACAATACAAAAGTGTCTGCTGAGAATAAAAGTGTAAACAAGTGTCTGTGGAATAAAATGTCAGTGTAGTTACTAATATTTCTGAACAATAGTACAAGTGACTGTTACGAACAGACATGTAAACAACAGAAGTGTCTGTGGAATAAAATGAAAGGGTCTGACTCATGAGACGTCTGAACAACAACAGAACAAGTTCATTTCACCGTGTTCCATGTCCTCTCCTTGAAGTCATGCACAAACTCATGCAGCTGGTGATAAAATTCCTCCCGTAGTTTTGGCGAGTTCCTCCATGAAATCAGCTATAGGCGCCAGAACCCTGTGAAGAGGGGTCGAAATTAGCAGTGTCTGGAGAGAGGTGTGCATGATGAGGAGAGAGGGGGGGGGGGGGCGGTGGGGGGGGGGAAAGGACAACAGAACAGCAGAAAGGGGAACAGAGTCTGATTTTTTATTTATTGATCTCTGGGACAAGATGGTGGCTCGGTGCACAACGTTCTCCAGATCTTGAGATCTGTCTTCAATCCTTTGCAATGTCTTTGCGAGAGATGTGTCAAGGGCTGAGTCTGAGTCTGCAGCTCTTTTGTCCCTTCTCCTCCCAGCCTGCTACTACTGCTGCTGCTCTGTGGCATCGATGAGGAACAAGCCAGCGGAGTAGGTCTTGGAGGTGTGCCCAGGATAGAGCTTCCCAGGTCTTGGAGGTGTGCCCAGGATAGAGCTTCCTAGGTCTTGGAGGTGTGCCCAGGATAGAGCTTCCTAGGTCTTGGAGGTGTGCCCAGGATAGAGCTTCCCAGGTCTTGGAGGTGTGCCCAGGATAGAGCTTCCCAGGTCTTGGAGGTGTGCCCAGGATAGAGCTTCCTAGGTCTTGGAGGTGTGCCCAGGATAGAGCTTCCTAGGTCTTGGAGGTGTGCCCAGGATAGAGCTTCCTAGGTCCTTGGCGTTACAAGCGCCGTGCTCTACCAGCTGAGCTACAGAGGACCAGGTCTTGGAGGTGTGCCCAGGATAAAGCTTCCCAGGTCTTGGAGGTGTGCCCAGGATAGAGCTTCCCAGGTCTTGGAGGTGTGCCCAGGATAGAGCTTCCTAGGTCTTGGAGGTGTGCCCAGGATAGAGCTTCCCAGGTCTTGGAGGTGTGCCCAGGATAGAGCTTCCCAGGTCTTGGAGGTGTGCCCAGGATAGAGCTTCCCAGGTCTTGGAGGTGTGCCCAGGATAGAGCTTCCCAGGTCTTGGAGGTGTGCCCAGGATAGAGTTTCCCAGGTCTTGGAGGTGTGCCCAGGATAGAGCTTCCCAGGTCTTGGAGGTGTGCCCAGGATAGAGCTTCCCAGGTCTTGGAGGTGTGCCCAGGATAGAGCTTCCCAGGTCTTGGAGGTGTGCCCAGGATAGAGCTTCCCAGGTCTTGGAGGTGTGCCCAGGATAGAGCTTCCCAGGTCTTGGAGGTGTGCCCAGGATAGAGCTTCCCAGGTCTTGGAGGTGTGCCCAGGATAGAGCTTCCCAGGTCTTGGAGGTGTGCCCAGGATAGAGCTTCCCAGGTCTTGGAGGTGTGCCCAGGATAGAGCTTCCCAGGTCTTGGAGGTGTGCCCAGGATAGAGCTTCCCAGGTCTTGGAGGTGTGCCCAGGATAGAGCTTCCTAGGTCTTGCATGGAGATTTGTTTCTAATTCTGCACTGCAGCTCAGTGCGGCAGATGGGAACAGGCAGTGCTGGGCTTAGAGAACAGGCAGTGCTGGGAGTAGAGAACAGGCAGTGCTGGGAGTAGAGAACAGGCAGTGCTGGGAGTAGAGAACAGGCAGTGCTGGGAGTAGAGAACAGGCAGTGCTGGGAGTAGAGAACAGGCAGTGCTGGGAGTAGAGAACAGGCAGTGCTGGGAATAGAGAACAGGCAGTGCTGGGGGCTGGTGAGCAGGCAGTGCTGGGAGTAGAGAACAGGCAGTGCTGGGGGCTGGTGAACAGGCAGTGCTGGGGCTGATGAACAGGCAGTGCTGGGGTGTAGAGAACAGGCAGTGCTGGGCTTAGAGAACAGGCAGTGTTGGGCGTAGGGAACAGGCAGTGCTGGGCTTAGAGAACAGGCAGTGTTGGGCTTAGAGAACAGGCAGTGTTGGGCTTAGAGAACAGGCAGTGTTGGGCTTAGAGAACAGGCAGTGTTGGGCTTAGAGAACAGGCAGTGTTGGGCTTAGAGAACAAGCAGTGTTGGGCTTAGAGAACAGGCAGTGCTGGGCTTAGAGAACAGGCAGTGCTGGGCTTAGAGAACAGGCAGTGTTGGGCGTAGAGAACAGGCAGTGTTGGGCTTAGAGAACAGGCAGTGCTGGGCTTAGAGAACAGGCAGTGATGGGCTTAGAGAACAGGCAGTGTTAGGCTTAGAGAACAGGCAGTGCTGGGTTTAGAGAACAGGCAGTTTTGGGCTTAGAGAACAGGCAGTGTTGGGCTTAGAGAACAGGCAGTGTTGGGCTTAGAGAACAGGCAGTGCTGGGCTTAGAGAACAGGCAGTGCTGGGCTTAGAGAACAGGCAGTTTTGGGCTTAGAGCACAGGCAGTGTTGGGCTTAGAGAACAGGCAATGTTGGGCGTAGTGAACAGGCAGTTTTGGGCTTAGAGAACAGGCAGTGCTGGGCTTAGAGAACAGGCAGTGTTGTGCTTAGAGAACAGGCAGTGTTGGGTGTAGAGAACAGGCAGTGCTGGGTGTAGTGAACAGGCAGTGTTGGGCTTAGAAAACAGGCAGTGCTGGGCTTAGAGAACAGGCAGTGTTGGGTTTAGAGAACAGGCAGTGTTGGGCTTAGAGAACAGGCAGTGTTGGGCTTAGTGAACAGGCAGTGTTGGGCTTAGAGAACAGGCAGTGTTGGGCTTAGAGAACAGGCAGTGTTGGGCTTAGAGAACAGGCAGGGCTTAGAGAACAGGCAGTGCTTGGCTTAGAGAACAGGCAGTGCTTGGCTTAGAGAACAGGCAGTTCTGGGGCGTAGAGAACAAAACCAGGTGCTGGCGCCATTCAGTGGTTTTTGTGCCTTGATAAATAAAACAAGTAGAGGGCTATTTAGTACACATATCCAAAACATTAATGAACATCATCAAATATCATTAACCAAGACTACAATAGACTATATAATGTTGCAAACGTTTGAGCAGAGCAGGCCTAGCATAGCTACTCAACTCTGCTCAAACATTTGCAAGATTTTGACTAGCTGGACAAAATTATGTTTTGATCAAATGTTGTGAAGATCTATTGGTTTAGTTGGTTGGACTAGCTTTCTCTGCACGAGTACGATGCTAGGTTAGCTAGCCACTAGCCAGCCGTGTAGCTAATGCTGCTCTTTTCGTCGACTACAATAGACAATACAACCGACATACCTCATCCTTTGGTGAAGACGGCACGTTGCTGTCAGTCTTCCCATGCTTCGCGTGCCGAACAAACCAGCAGCGACGTTTCTGGAGTAGCCTTTTCTTCCAGCATCTCCACTGTGGCCCTTGTTTATTTTCTTTGCCTTGACGAAGGTCAAGGACGTGGTCCTCTGTAGCTCAATTGGTAGAGCATGGCGCTTGTAACGCCAGGGTAGTGGGTTCGATCCCCGGGACCACCCGTATGTAAAAATGTATGCACACATGACTGTAAGTCGCTTTGGATAAAAGCGTCTGCTAAATGGCATATTATTATTATTATTATTATTATAATAACGAACTTGTCGCAAACCCTACCCCACTTTTTCAAACAAGTGGTTGGGTCATACCCCAGCGTCTCCGCAATATCCCTCCATGAATTGGCATTTACATGCTGGTCTTTACATAATGCACGGCTGGAATCGTAGTGGTGAAGGTACGTCTGTTCCTCCTTGGTCAATCCATGCTCCAAGTTGTCGTTCTCCATGTTGAATCCACACTGAGTTTCGGGCTAAAATCGACAAGAAATAGAAAACTTGTTGTGTGCCCCGAACAGCCGACAAAAACCCTAGCCGAACACCAAAACCAACATAAAATGTCTACAAAATGTTGTCATAATATATGCACAAACTGTTCCGAACTGTTTCGGCTGGGAAGTGTCACGGACGTTGAAGGACGGGTCAGACCAAGACGCAGCGTGAAACGCATACATGTTTATTATTCAAAATAAACACACGAACAAAAACAACAAACAACGTAACGTGAAGTCCTAAGGCTATACACAAAACAAGCCTCCACACGGAACAAGATCCCACAACTAACGCATGCCAACAGTCTGCCTAAGTATGATCCCCAATCAGAGACAACAAGCGACAGCTGTCTCTGATTGGGAATCACACCCGGCCAAACATAGAAATACAACACCTAGAATGAGAACATAGAAAATACAACATAGAACTCCACACCCTGACTCAACATACTAGAGTCCCATACGTCAGGGCGTGACAGGAAGCATGTGCAGAGGCTGTCATAGTACAGTCCCAACAGCAGGTGAACACACTCCAGTCAGCACAGACCCAGACAACAGTCCAGCACAACAACACCCCCTCAACCAGACCCAGACAACAGTCCAGCACAACAACACCCACTCAACCAGACCCAGACAACAGTCCAGCACAACAACACCCACTCAACCAGACCCGGACAACAGTCCAGCACAACAACACCCCCCCTAGCCAGACCCAGACAACAGTCCAGCACAACAACATTGCCTCAACCAGACCCAGACAACAGTCCAGCACAACAACACCCCCTCAACCAGACCCAGACAACAGTCCAGCACAACAACACACACTCAACCAGACCCAGACAACAGTCCAGCACAACAACACCCCCTCAACCAGACCCAGAGAACAGTCCAGCACAACAACACCCCCTCAACCAGACCCAGACAACAGTCCAGCACAACAACACCCCCTCAACCAGACCCAGACAACAGTCCAGCACAACAACACCTCCTCAACCAGACCCAGACAACAGTCCAGCACAACAACACCCCCTCAACCAGACCCAGACAACAGTCCAGCACAACAACACCCACTCAACCAGACCCAGACAACAGTCCAGCACAACAACACCCACTCAACCAGACCCAGACAACAGTCCAGCACAACAACACCTCCTCAACCAGACCCAGACAACAGTCCAGCACAACAACACCTCCTCAACCAGACCCAGACAACAGTCCAGCACAACAACACCTCCTCAACCAGACCCGGAGAGCTGGAGAGGGAGAGAGACGCCTCTGCACTCTGGACAACTCCACCAGGAGAAAGAGGAGGAGCGACAGGATGAAGCCCAGTGGCAGGAGAAGATTAGAGCACCAGAGGAGGAGGAGGAGAGAAAGCTGAAGGAGGAGAAGATTAGAGCACTAGAGGAGGAGAGAAAGCTGAAGGAGGAGAAGATTAGAGCACTAGGGGAGGAGGAGGAGAGAAAGCTGAAGGAGGAGAAGATTAGAGCACTAGGGGAGGAGGAGGAGAGAAAGCTGAAGGAGGAGAAGATTAGAGCACCAGAGGAGGAGGAGGAGAGAAAGCTGAAGGAGGAGAAGATTAGAGCACTAGGGGAGGAGGAGGAGAGAAAGCTGAAGGAGGAGAAGATTAGAGCACTAGAGGAGGAGGAGGAGAGAAAGCTGAAGGATGAGAAGGTTAGAGCACTAGAGGAGGAGGAGGAGAGAAAGCTGAAGGAGGAGAAGATTAGAGCACTAGAGGAGGAGAGAAAGCTGAAGGAGGAGAAGATTAGAGCACTAGAGGAGGAGGAGGAGGAGGAGAGAAAGCTGAAGGAGGAGAAGATCAGAGCACCAGAGGAGGAGGAAGAGAGAAAGATCAGGTGCAACAGACACTAACCCATGAAAGAGCTGGCCACTTCCCCAGAGAAGCCAGGAGAACAGCCTTCCCCAGACCCTGACCACAGCCTCGACATCACATCAGGACAGATAAATGAAGAACCACCAACCCAGCAGGCCCCACCCCCTCCTAGCAGCCCCACACAATCCACCACAAAGCCCTCAACTACAGAGAGATGAACCTAGAAAAGAGTCCACTCAGCCAGCTGGTCCTGGGGCTCCATTCACAAACACAAACAGACCCAGCCCCAGAACAGCAACACAATTAGACCCAACCTAATTTTGAGGAAAAAATATATAACTATTTGACAAACTGTAAAGAATCAACAAAAAAACTGAGCAAGGATAATTCCTGACCATTGTGACAGACCAAAAATTAAGAAAATCCTTGACTATGTACAGACTCAGTGAGCATTTGTGGTGGAACGTGAGGGGACTCTTCTCTAGGTTAATCTCTCTGTAGGTGAGGTCTTTATGGTAGAAGGTTTGGGCATCGCTTCCTTTTAGGTGGTTGTAGAATTTAACAGCTTTTTTCTGGATTTGGATAAATAGCTAGTATCGTCCTATTTCTGCTCTGCATGCATTGTTTGGGGTTTTGCATTGTACACAAAGTATATTTTTGCAGAATTCTGCATGCAGAGTTGGGGGTTTGTCCCATCTCGTGAATTCTTGGTTGGTGAGTTGACCCCAGACCTCACAACCATAGACGGCAATGGGTTATATAACTGATTGAAGTATTGTTAGCCAGATCCTAATTGGGATGTTGAGTTTTATGTTCCTTTTGACGGTATAGAAGGCCTTGTTTTTGATGTTTAGGCCGAGGTAGGTGTAATTCTTTGTGTGCTCTAGGGCAACAGTGTCTAGATAGAATTTGTATTTTTTGTCTTGGCAACTGGACCTTTTTTGGAACACCATTATTTTTGAATTACTGAGATTCACTGTCAGGGCCCAGGTCTGACAGAATCTGTGCAGAAGATCTAGGTGCTGCTGTAGGCCCTCCTTGGTTGGTGACAGAGGCACCAGATCGTCTGCAAACAGTAGACATTAGATTTCTAATGGTTGATTATTGCTCTGTTCAAGTAGATTGTGATTTTGCTGTTATCTGATAGGGGTGTCAGTGGGCTGACTGTGAACGCTCTGAGAGACTCTGGGTTGAGGTCAGTGATAAAGTAATCTACAGTACTACTGCCAAGAGATGGGCTATAGGTGTACCTACCATAGGAGTCCCCTCGAAGCCTACCATTGACTATGTACAGACCCAGTGTGCGACAGAGCTGCAGGAGTCGTGACCCGTTTTTTCAGGTTATGTTGTCGTAGTTGTGCCTAGGGGGCATATGTGGGATGGAATGCTGTCACCTCCAGGTAGGTGTTTGTCCCCCTGTGTGCTGAGAGTGTCAGGTTCTTGTCCTGTCCTGGCATTTAGGTCACCACAGACTAGTACATGTCCCTGGGCCTGGAAATGGTTGATCTCACCTCTAGGATGGAGAAACTGTCATCGTTAAAGTTTGTGGATTCTATTGGGGGATATAGGTAGCACACAGGAGGACATTTCTCTCTCTCTCTCTCTCTCTCTCTCTCTCTCTCTCTCTCTCTCTCTCTCTCTCTCTCTCTCTCTCTCTCTCTCTCTCTCTCTCTCTCTCTCTCTCTCTCTCTCTCTCTCTCTCTCTCTCTCTTCTCTCTCTCTCTCTCTCTCTCTCTCTCTCTCTCTCTCTCTCTCTCTCTCTCTCTCTCTCTCTCTCTCTCTCCTCTCTCTCTCTCTCTCTCTCTCTCTCTCCACACACC
>NW_028159275.1:0-98281 GCF_964263955.1 Coregonus lavaretus | reverse complement strand
ATCAATGTAGTGTAGTGGAGGTACTACATTTAAATTTATGTCATTTAGCAGACGCTCTTATCCAGAGCCACTTACAGATAGTGAGTGCATACATTTTTCATACTGGTATACGCCGTATCAATTCATACGGCTGATGGAACAGATCAGAATGTTTAGTTTAAAATATTGATAAATATTATTTCTTCACATTTTAGGTGTCGGTAGAACAGCGCATGAATGTTCCAAAATGCAATTTGCGGGAAAAAGCTGTTCTAAAATGCGCACTGCACATTACATTTACATTTTAGTCATTTAGCAGACGCTCTTATCCAGAGCGACTTACAGTTAGTGAGTGCATACATTATTTATTTTTATTTTTTTCATACTGGCCCCCCGTGGGAATCGAACCCACAACCCTGGCGTTGCAAACCAACTGAGCTACATCCCTGCCGGCCATTCCCTCCCCTACCCTGGACGACGCTGGGCCAATTGTGCGCCGCCCCATGGGTCTCCCGGTCACAGCCGGCTACGACAGAGCCTGGATTCGAACCAGGATCTCTAGTGGCACAGCTAGCACTGCTGATGCAGCGCCTTAGACCACTGCGCCACTCGGGAGGCCACATACGAGCGGTTTCATGCCAGAGATGGGAATATCCATTAGAAATTTAGAAAGAGCAGCTGCTAAATGACTAAAATGTAAATGTAAAGTGTAGTCCTACATTGAACACCACACATGTTCTCCTACTGTAGGCAAACTGTAACTTAAAGCGGGTACAGCCTTAGTGTTCACAGTAAACGCACGCCGGAAGTTGCACAGAAATGTCACAATGTTCAAGTTTGCTCTCAGCAGACCGGAAATATGCTCAGTGCCGAAAAATAATGAAGAGGGAACATTGGTCAAGACTCCATCACAAATCAAATCAAATCAAAAAAAATTTGCCACATGCACCGAATACAACAGGTGCAGACATTACAGTGAAATGCTTACTTACAGCCCTTAACCAACAATGCATTTATTTCTTAATAAAAAAGTAAAATAAAACAACATCAAAAAAGTGTTTAGAAAAAAAGAGCAGAAGTAAAATAAAATAACAGTAGGGAGGCTATATATACAGGGGGGTACCGGTGCAGAGTCAATGTGCGGGGACACTGGCTAGTTGAGGTAGTTGAGGTAATATGTACATGTGGGTAGAGTTAAAGTGACTATGCATAAATAATTAACAGAGTAGCAGCAGAGTAAAAAGATGGGGTGGGGGGGCAGTGCAAATAGTCTGGGTAGCCATGATTAGCTGTTCAGGAGTCTTATGGCTTGGGGGTAGAAGCTGTTGAGAAGCCTTTTGCCGTGCGGTAGCAGAGAGAACAGTCTATGACTAGGGTGGCTGGAGTCTTTGACAATTTTGAGGGTCTTCCTCTGACACCGCCTGGTATAGAGGTCCTGGATGGCAGGAAGCTTGGCCCCAGTGATGTACTGGGCCGTACGCACTACCCTCTGATCACAAAATCAGGGGAGCCTGTCAGTAACTGTCCTCAGTGTCTCACATGATCCCCTCCAGACTAGTGTTGTCTAGACTCTAGACTGTCTGGGTGAGTGCATGAGGGTAGAAGAGGACGTTAAAGTAGAGCTTGTCTGACCGCCACTTGTTAGTGAAAGGAACCATTCCATCCACCTCTGAATCACAGAACTTCTGAATCACAGCCCCTGACCTTTCCGGCAGTAGTCCAATAGAACAGAATAGAATAATTCTGGAAATGTATTTGTAATATTTTGTATTATATTGCATTTTGTAAATGATGTGTATGCAGGGCTCCCTTGTGAAAGAGTCCTTGGTCTCAATGAGACTCCTTATTACAACAAAGGTAAAACAAATAGGGCTGGGAATTGCCAGTGACCTCACGATACTATATTATCACCATACTTAGGTGCCGATAGGATATTGCGATTCTCACGATTCTATATGTACTGCGATTGGATGTTTCAAACATATCGCGCACCATGTCTACTGCAGAGGGACAAGAGAGAGCCATGAGAAAACTAGTTTTGATCATTCATGGAAATAAAAGTGCTGAAAACACGTTGGTCACCATTTAAAAAGAAGATGGATAACAAGCTATAGAATGAGAAATACCAGAGTTTTGGCACAGCTACAGCCGACTAGCGCTAGCTTACGTTAACTACTTAAATTGTATTTGTTTAGAGAATCGATACTAATAACGTCAAAAATAATATTGCGATACTCTACTGTATCGATTTCCCCCATCACTAGAATAGAATAGTCCACCGGAGAAATACACACTGGCAGTTGTCAAAATAATTATAGTCGCATAACTATATGATCTGTATGATCCAGAGAGAACAGTAGAACAGAATAGAACAGTAGAATAGAATAGAACAGAACAGCAGAACAGTAGAATAGAACAGAACAGCAGAACAGTAGAATAGAACAGAACAGTAGAATAGAACAGAATAGAACAGCAGAATAGAACAGAACAGTAGAATAGAACAGAATAGAACAGCAGAATAGAACAGAATAGAACAGCAGAACAGTAGAATAGAACAGAACAGCAGAACAGTAGAATAGAACAGAACAGTAGAATAGAACAGAACAGTAGAATAGAACAGAATAGAACAGCAGAATAGAACAGAATAGAACAGCAGAACAGTAGAATAGAACAGAACAGTAGAATAGAACAGTAGAACAGAACAGCAGAACAGAACAGTAGAACAGAACAGTAGAATAGAACAGCAGAACAGTAGAATAGAACAGCAGAACAGTAGAATAGAACAGAACAGTAGAATAGAACAGAACAGAACAGAACAGTAGAACAGAACAGTAGAATAGAACAGAACAGTAGAATAGAACAGAACAGTAGAATCGAACAGAACAGTAGAATAGAACAGAATAGAACAGCAGAACAGTAGAATAGAACAGAACAGTAGAATAGAACAGAACAGTAGAATCGAACAGAACAGTAGAATAGAACAGAATAGAACAGCAGAACAGTAGAATAGAACAGAACAGTAGAATAGAACAGAACAGTAGAACAGAACAGTAGAATAGAACAGAACAGTAGAATAGAACAGCAGAACAGTAGAATAGAACAGAACAGTAGAATAGAACAGTAGAATAGAACAGAACAGCAGAACAGTAGAATAGAACAGCACAGTAGAATAGAACAGCACAGTAGAATAGAACAGAACAGTAGAATAGAACAGAATAGAACAGCAGAACAGTAGAATAGAACAGCACAGTAGAATAGAACAGAACAGTAGAATAGAACAGAATAGAACAGCAGAATAGAACAGCACAGTAGAATAGAACAGAATAGAACAGCAGAACAGTAGAATAGAACAGCAGAACAGTAGAATAGAACAGCACAGTAGAATAGAACAGAACAGTAGAATAGAACAGAATAGAACAGCACAGTAGAATAGAACAGAACAGTAGAATAGAACAGAATAGAACAGCAGAACAGTAGAATAGAACAGCACAGTAGAATAGAACAGCACAGTAGAATAGAACAGAACAGTAGAATAGAACAGCAGAATATAACAGCACAGTAGAATAGAACAGAATAGAACAGCAGAACAGTAGAATAGAACAGCACAGTAGAATAGAACAGAACAGTAGAATAGAACAGAATAGAACAGCAGAACAGTAGAATAGAACAGCACAGTAGAATAGAACAGAACAGTAGAATAGAACAGAATAGAACAGCAGAACAGTAGAATAGAACAGCACAGTAGAATAGAACAGAACAGTAGAATAGAACAGAATAGAACAGCAGAACAGTAGAATAGAACAGCACAGTAGAATAGAACAGAACAGTAGAATAGAACAGAATAGAACAGCAGAACAGTAGAATAGAACAGCACAGTAGAATAGAACAGAACAGTAGAATAGAATAGAACAGAACTGTTCACACATAGAAAGACTCACCTTTCTGACAGTAGTCGAACTTGTAGAGTTCGCTGGCCTCAGGCTGCTGCTGACAGTACACTAGGTAGTGAGTGATGTTCCCGTTGGGGTCCGTGGGAGGTTTCCACTTCAGGAGGATCTGAGAGGAAGAGTTGGAGGAGGAGATGGGGTCCAGGGGCACTGACGGCTCTGGGGGAGGACGGGGATACCAGGGGTTAATCATACCATACAACACCTTTATTATTATTATTATTCTGCAGAAGAACTTAACTCAGACATATCCATGGCAGTTTTTTTTTTGACTGATAAAAATATAAAACTAGCAGTAAGTTTAACTGTAGTATGTATCAGCTGTGAGACGAGGAGGAGGAATGAGAGGTAAGATCACAGATTAAAGAACCAGGTAAACAGACACAGTAGCAGGCTTTATTGTCCTGGCTGGTACACTAGATATACAAGTGTATGTGGACACCCCTTCAAATTAGTGGATTCGGCTATTTTAGCCACACCCACTGCTGACAGGTGTATAAAGTTGAGCACACAGCCATGCAGTCTCCATAGACAAACATTGGCAGTAGAATGGCCTTTAATGAAAAGCTCAGTGACTTTCAACGTGGCACCATCATAGGATGCCACCTTTCCAACAAGTCAGTTCGTCACATTTCTGCCCTGTTAGAGCTGCCCCTGTCAACTGTAAGTGCTGTTATTGTGAAGTGGAAAAGTCTAGGAGCAACAACGGCTCAGCCGCGAAGTGGTAGGCCACACAAGCTCACAGAACGGGACCGCCGAGTGCTGAAGCGTGTAAAAATGTCTGTCCTCGGTTGCAACACTCACTACCGAGTTCCAAACTGCCTCTGGAAGCAACGTCAGCACAGGAGCTGTTCGTCGGGAGCTTCATGAAATGGGTTTCCATGGCCGAGCAGCCACACACAAGCCTAAGATCACCATGCACAATGCCAAGCGTCGGCTGGAGTGGTGTAAAGCTCGCCGCCATTGGACACTGGAGCAGTGGAAACGCGTTCTCTGGAGTGATGAATCACGCTTCACCATCTGGCAGTCCGATGGACGAATCTGGGTTCGGTGGATGCCAGGAGAACGCTACCTGCATATCAAATCAAATCAAATTTTATTTGTCACATGCGCCGAATACAACAGGTGTAGACCTTACAGAGAAATGCTTACTTACAAGCCCTTAACCAACAATGCAGTTTTAAGAAAAATAAGTGTTAAGTAAAGAATAGATAAGTAAAAAATGTAATTAAGAATAATTAAAAGAGCAGCAGTAAAATTACAATAGCGAGGCTATATATACGGGGGGTACCGGTACGGAGTCAATGTGCGGGGGCACTTGTTTTTCAAACACTCCACAAATTTCTTGTTAACAAACTATAGTTTTGGCAAGTCGGTTAGGACATCTACTTTGTGCATGACACAAGTAATTTTTCCAACAATTGTTTACAGACTGATTATTTCACTTATAATTCACTGTATCACAATTCCAGTGGGTCAGAAGTTTACATACACTAAGTTGACTGTGCCTTTAAACAGCTTGGAAAATTCCAGAAAATGATGTCATGGCTTTAGAAGCTTCTGATAGGCTAATTGACATCATTTGAGTCAATTGGAGGTGTACCTGTGGATGTATTTCAAGGCCTACCTTCAACCTCAGTGCCTCTTTGCTTGACATCATGGGAAAATCAAAAGAAATCAGCCAAGACCTCAAAAAGGAAATGGTAGACCTCCACAAGTCTGGTTCATCCTTGGGAGCAATTTCCAAACGCCTGAAGGTACCACGTTCATCTGTACAAACAATAGTACGCAAGTATAAACACCATGGGACCACGCAGCCGTCATACCGCTCAGGAAGGAGACGCATTCTGTCTCCTAGAGATGAACGTACTTTGGTGCAAAACGTGCAAATCAATCCCAGAACAACAGCAAAGGACCTTGTGAAGATGCTGGAGGAAACAGGTACAAAAGTATCTATATCCACAGTAAAACGAGTCCTATATCGACATAACCTGAAAGGCCGCTCAGAAAGGAAGAAGCCACTGCTCCAAAACCACCATGAAAAAGCAGTTTGCAACTGCACATGGGGACAAAGATCGTACTTTTTGGAGAAATGTCCTCTGGTCTGATAGATAGAACTGTTTGGCCAAAATAGAACTGTTTGGCCATAATGACCATCGTTATGTTTGGAGGAAAAAGGTGGTGCCTTGCAAGCCGAAGAACACCATCCCAAATGTGAAGCATTGGAGTGGCAGCATCATGATGTAGGGGCGATTTGCTGCAAGAGGGACTGGTGCACTTCACAAAATAGATGGCATCATGAGGAAGAAAAATTTGGTGGATATATTGAAGCAACATCTCAAGACATCAGTCAGGAAGTTAAAGCTTGGTCGCAAATGGGTCTTCCAAATGGACAATGACCCCAAGCATACTTCCAAAGTTGTGGCAAAATGGCTTAAGGACAACAAAGTCAAGGTATTGGAGTGGCCATCACAAAGCCCTGACCTCAATCCTATAGAAAATGTGTGGGCAGAACTGAAAAGGCGTGTGCGAGCAAGGAGGCCTACAAACCTGACTCAGTTACACCAGCTCTGTCAGGAATGGGCCAAAATTCACCCAACTTATTGTGGGAAGCTGGTGGAAGGCTACCCGAAACGTTTGACCCAAGTTAAACTATTTAAAGGCAAAGCTACCAAATACTAATTGAGTGTATGTAAACGCAAAGCTACCAAATACTAATTGAGTGTATGTAAACTTCTGACCCACTGGGAATGTGATGAAATAAATAAAAGCTTAAATAAATCACTCTACTATTATTCTGACGTTTCACATTCTTAAAATAAAGTGGTGATCCTAACTGACCTAAAACAGGGAATTTTTACTAGGATTAAATGTCAGGAATTGTGAAAAACTGAGTTTAAATGTATTTGGCTAAGGTGTATGTAAACTTCCGACTTCAACTGTACATGTAGGTAGAGTTAAAGTGACTATGCATAGATAATAAACAGAGAGTAGCAGCAGCGTAAAAGAGGGGCTGGGGGAACAATGCAAATAGTCCGGGTAGCCATTTGATTAACTGTTCATGAGTCTTGTCTTATGGCTTGGGGGTAGAAGATTTTAAGAAGACTTTTGGACCAAGACTTGGCGCTCCGGTACCACTTGCCGTGCGATAGCAGAGAGAACAGTCTATGACTAGGGTGGCTGGAGTCTTTGACAATTTTTAGGGCCTTCCTCTGACACCGCCTGGTATAGAGGTCCTGAATGGCAGGAAGCTTGGCCCCAGTGATGTACTGGGCCGTACGCACCACCCTCTGTAGTGCCTTGCAGTCGGAGGCCGAGCAGTTGCTATACCAGGCGTTGATGCAACCGGTCAGGATGCAACAAGTCAGGATGCAGCTGTATACGTTTTTGAGGATCTGAGGACCCATGGAAAATCTTTTCAGTCTCCTGAGGGGGAATAGGCTTTGTCGTGCCCTCTTCACAACTGTCTTGGTGTGTTTGGACCATGATAGTTTGTTGGTGATGTGGACACCAAGGAACTTGAAGCTCTCAACCTGCTCCACTACAGCCCTGTCGATGAGAATGGGGGCGTGCTCAGTCCCTTTTCCTGTAGTCCACAATCATCTCCTTTGTCTTGATCACGTTGAGGGAGCGGTTGTTATCCTGGCACCACACGGCCAGGTCTCTGACCTCCTCCCTATAGGCTGTCTCGTCGTTGTCAGTGATCAGGCCTACCACTGTTGTGTCGTCGGCAAACTTAATGATGGTGTTGGAGTCGTGCCTGGTCATGAAGTCATGGGTGAACAGGGAGTACAGGAGGGGACTGAGCACGCACCCGAGGGGCCCCCGTGTTGAGGATCAGCGTGGCAGATGTGTTGTTACCTACCCTTACCACATGGGGGCGTCCCGTCAGGAAGTCCAGGATCCAGTTGCAGAGGGAGGTGTTTAGTCCCAGGGTCCTTAGCTTAGTGATGAGCTTTGAGGGCACTATGGTGTTGAACGCTGAGCTGTAGTCAATGAATAGCATTCTCACGAAGGTATTCCTTTTGTCCAGGTGGGAAAGGGCAGTGTGGAGTGCAATAGAGATCACATCATCTGTGGTTCTGTCGGGGCGGTATGCAAATTGGAGTGGGTCTAGGGTTTCTGGGATAATGGTGTTGATGTGAGCCATGACCAGCCTTTCAAAGCACGTCATGACTACAGACGTGAGTGCTACGGCTCGGTAGTCATTTAGAATTACCTTAGTGTTCTTGGGCACAGGGACTATGTTGGTCTGCTTGAAACATGTTGGTATTACAGACTCAGTCAGGAATAGGTTGAAAATGTCAGTGAAGACACTTACCAGTTGGTCAGCGCATGCTCGGAGTACACGTCCTGGTAATCAGTCTGGCCCTGCGGCCTTTTGAATGTTGACCTGTTTAAAGGTCTTACTCACATCGGCTACGGAGAGCGTGATCACACAGTCGTCCGGAACAGCTGATGCTCTCTTGCATGCTTCAGTGATGCTTGCCTCGAAGCGAGCATATAAGTAATTTAGCTCGTCTGGTAGGCTCGTGTCACTGGGCAGCTCGCGGCTGGGCTTCCCTTTGTAGTCTGTAATAGTTTGCAAGCCCTGCCACATCCGACAAGCGTCGGAGCCGGTGTAGTACGATTAAATCTTAGTCCTGTATTGACGCTTTGCCTGTTTGATGGTTCGTTGGAGGGCATAGCGGGATTTCTTATAAGCGTCCGGGTTAGAGTCCCACTCCTTGAAAGCGGAAGCTCTACCCTTTAGCTCAGTGCGGATGTTGCCTGTAATCCATGGCTTCTGGTTGGGGTACGTATGGTCACTGTGGGGACGACGTTATCGATTCACTTATTGATGTTGTGTACTCCTCAATGCCATCGGAAGAATCCTGGAACATATTCCAGTCTGTGCTAGCAAAACAGTCCTGTAGCTTAGCATCTGCGTCATCTGACCACTTCTTTATTGACCGAGTCACAGGTGATTCCTGCTTTAGTTTTTGCTTGTAAGCAGGAATCAGGAGGATAAAGTTATGGTCAGATTTGCCAAATGGAGGCGAGGGAGAGCTTATACACGTTGCTGTGTGTGGAGTAAAGGTGGTCTAGAGTTTTTTCCCCCTCTGGTTGCACATTTAACATGCTGGTAGAAATGAGGTAAAACAGATTTAAGTTTCCCTGCATTAAACTCCCCGACCACTAGGAGCGTCGCCTCTGGATGAGCATTTTCCTGTTTGCTTATGGCCTTATACAGCTCATTGAGTGCGGTCTTAGTGCCAGCATCGGTTTGTGGTGGTAAATAGACAGCTACGAACAATATAGATGAAAACTCTCTTGGTTAACAGTGTGGTCTACAGCTTATCATGAGATACTCTACCTCAGGCACGCAAAACCTTGAGACTTCCTTAACATTATATTTTGTGCACCAGCTGTTGTTTACAAATATACACAGACCGCCACCCCTTGTCTTACCGTTCTATCCTGCCGTTCTATCCTGCCGATGCAGCGTATAGCCCGCTAGCTGTATGTTATCCATGTCGTCGTTCAGCCACGACTCAGTGAAACATAAGATATTACAGTTTTTAATGTCCCGTTGGTAGGATGTCCATGATCGTAGTTTGTCTATTTTGCTATCCAATGATTGTACGTTGGCTAATAGGACTGATGGTAGAGGCAGATTACCCACTCACCGTTATATCCTTACAAGGCACCCCGACCTACGTCCCCGATATCTACGTCTCTTTCTCATGCGAATGACAGGGATTTGGGCCTTGTCGGGTGTCTGAAGAAAATAATTTGCGTCCGACTCGTTAAATAAATAATCTTCGTCCAGTACGAGGTGTGTAATCGCTGTCCTGATATCCAGAAGCAATTTTCGGTCATAAGAGACGGTGGCAGAAACATTATGTACAAAATAAGTTACAAATACTGCGAAAAAACACATACAATAGCACAATTGGTTAGGAGCCCGTAAAACGGCAGCCATCTCCTCCGGCGCCATTATCTAAATCCATAGTGCCAATTGTAAAGTTTGGAGGACGAGGAATAATGGTCTGGGGCTGTTTTTCATGGTTTGGGCTAGGGCCCTTTGTTCCAGTGAAGGGAAATCTTAACGCTATAGCATACCATGTGCACAAAGTGAGGTCCATACAGAAATGGTTTGTCGAGATCGGTGTGGAAGAACTTGACTGGCCTGTACAGAGCCCTGACCTCAACCGCATCGAATACCTTTGGGATGAATTGGAATGCTGACTGCGAGCCAGGCCTAATCGCCCAACATCAGTGCCCGACCTCACGAATGCTCTTGTGGCTGAATGGAAGCAAAGTCCCTGCAGCAATGTTCCAACATCTAGCGGAAAGCCTTCCCAGAAGAGTGGAGGCTGTTATAGCAGCAAAGGGGGGGGACCAACTCCATATTAATGCCCATGATTTTGGAATGAGATGTTCGACAAGCATGTGTCCACATACTTTTGTTCATGTAGTGTTCACAATCCATGTCTCAATTGTCTCAAGGCATAAAAATCCTTCTTTAACCTGTCTCCTTCCCTTCATCTACACTGACTGAAGTGGATTTGATCATTGTTTCTGGAGTGGCGGTAACGATTTAGGGTAAACCTGACAGGAGGTAGACGAGGTTGCCTGGAAACCAGCCAAACATGGCGTGACAACGAGTGACAAGGACTTGCAGGAATAGCAGAAATAGATCCGGGACCAGGCTAGAGACGAGGAGGGTGAAACTAGAACTACAGTAGAAGACTGTTTCAGCTGGAACTAGAGCATCCTCGACAAGCCTGGCCACCTCCCTGCCCGCCGGGCTCTGATGGTGGTGTGCCAGCCAACGCATCATGCCAGCCGGTGCTGTGCGAGGTGTGTGAGGCGGCATGCCATGCGGCTACACTGTAATAACACACTGTGCTGTGGTTTATCTGGAAGGAGATGACACAACAGACACCTGTTGTTGTTGATGAAACCAAAACCAGTTTGTCCTCTGGAGACACACACGCAGGGTGACACACACACACACACACACACACACACACACACACACACACACACACACACACACACAGGGAGACACACACACACACACACACGCAGGGAGACACACACACACATGCAGGGAGACACACACACACATGCAGGGAGACACACACACACGTGCAGGGAGACACACACACACGCACACACACACAGGGAGACACACACACACACACACACACACACACACACACACACACACACACACACACACACAGGGAGACACACACACACACAGGGAGACACACACACACACACACACGCAGGGTGACACACACATGCAGGGAGACACACACACACACACACACGCAGGGAGACACACACACAGGGAGACACACACACACGCAGGGTGACACACACACACGCAGGGTGACACACACACACGCAGGGTGACACACACACACGGAGGGTGACACACGCAGGGAGACACACACACACACACACACACACACACACACACACACAGTGAGACACACACACGCAGGGTGACACACACACGCAGGGAGACACACACACGCAGGGAGACACACACACGCAGGGAGACACACACACGCAGGGAGACACACACACACATGCAGGGAGACACACACACGCAGGGAGACAGAGGATTTATGAGCTCTGCTGGAGTGACTAGTGACTACAGACGTTTGGCACAAGACAGAGAGACGATGAGACATGGAGGTACAGGTAGCACTCCTAGGTCATCATCAACTTCCTCTTCCTTGTTCTCATACCATTAGCTTTGACACACCTCAACTAACAACTAAAAGCTGAGGCAGAGGACAAGAGCCAATCTACTGTCAGCTGTATCTCTTAAACCACTTATGACAACCAGGGGTTCTTAACTGACTTGCCTAGTTAAATAAAGGTAAAATAAATAAAGTAAAATCCAACCATCAATCCTGGAGAACCTAACCTGCTAGCTGACTGACTGATTGGATTGTCCATTCACCTTTTGGCTTGATTAGGGGTTTGGGGAGGGGAAGGTGGGTTTAAGAGCACCGAAGAGAGTCAGGGCAGACATAAATGAATAAAGGCCGGAGAAAAGCAACTCTTTGGCCTCGAGATTAGAAGACTGGGGGTTCCATCCCTGGTCAAGTCATTACAAAGACTCTAAAATGGAACCCATTGCCTATCCGCTTGGCACTCAGCATTAAGGACATGGATTGGAGAGAAGGCCCTACGATAGACTAGCGTCCCTGTCCAGGGGGTGTACAGTACATCAAGCTGCCTCAAGCTAATGAAACAGGCTCCTGTCCAATGGGCCGTTCTGGCTCAGACAAGGCTTCCTTAAAGCCATCTCTCAGATAAAGGTCTTACTGGTGGCGTCTGTCCTGACATAGGTGATCTGGCTCTTGGCCCCGAGGACCTGGTGTTCATCAGAGGCAGAGAGCTGGGTCTTGACCATGATGGCGTACTGCGTCCAGGGCTTCAGAGCCAAGATCAATGTACCTGGAAGGAACAATAGTATTGTTAGCTATGTGTTGCAACACGGACACTATTAAGTGCAACACTTGTTGTTCCTACCATGCTACGACGGTGTGTATGCTATGATGATACGTTTTAATGTACGCAAAGAGCTGCAAGCTACATTTCCCCATAGGGACAATAAAGTCATTAGCTATCATTATTAGTATTGTGTTGCAACACGGACACTATTAAGTGCAACACTTGTTGTTCCTACCATGCTACTACAGTGAATCAGGGTACCTGGAACAATAGCACTGTTGTGTTGCAGCACGGACACTAATCAAATGAAATCAAATTTTATTTGCCACATGTGCCGAATACAACAGGTGTAGACCTTACAGTGAAATGCGTACTTACAAGCCCTTAACCAACAATGCAGTTTTAAGAAAAAAATAAAAAGTGTTAAGTAAAAAATAAAAATAGCTAATAATTAAAGAGCAGCAGTAAAATAAAAGAACAGTAGGGAGGCTATATACAGGGGGTACCCGTACAGACTCAATGTGCGGGGGCACCGGTTAGTCAAGGTAATATGTACATGTGGGTAGCGTTAACGTGACTATGCATAGATAATAAACAGAGTAGCAGCAGCGTAAAAGAGGGGGTGGGGTGGCAATGCAAATAGTCAGGGTAGCCATTTGATTAGCTGTTCAGGAGTCTTATGGCTTGGGGGTAGAAGCTGTTTAGAAGCCTTTTGGACCTAGACTTGGCGCTCCGGTACTGCTTGCCATGCGGTAGCAGAGAGAACAGTCTATGACTAGGGTGGCTGGAGTCTTTGACAATTTGTAGGGCCTTCCTCTGACACCGCCTGGTATAGAGGTCCTGGATGGCAGGAAGCTTGGCCCCAGTGATGTACCCTCTGTAGTGCCTTGCGGTCGGAGGCCGAGCAGTTTCCATACCAGGCGGTGATGCAACCAGTCAGGATGCTCTCGATGGTGCACCTGTATAACTTTTTGAGGATCTGAGGACCCATGGCAAACCCATGGCAAATCTTTTCAGTCTCCTGAGGGGGAATAGGCTTTGTCGTGCCCTCTTCACGACTGTCTTGGTGTGTAGTCAATTGACTCCTGAGTGGCGCAGTGGTCTAAGGCACTGCATCGCAGTGCTAGCTGTGCCACTAGAGATCCTAGTTCGAGTCCAGGCTCTGTCGCAGCCGGCTGCGACCGGGAGACCCATGGGCGGCACACAATTGGTCCAGCGTCGTCCAAGGTAGGGGAGAGTTTGGCCAGCAGGGATGTGGGTTCGTATCCCACGGGGGGCCAGTATGACATTTTTTTTTTTAATGACTAAAATTTAAAAAAAATTAAAATGTTTGGACCATGATAGTTTGTTAGTGATGTGGACACCAAGGAACTTGAAGCTCTGAACCTGTTCCACTACAGCTCCGTCGATGAGAATGGGGGCGTGCTCAGTCCTCTTTTTTTACCTGTAGTCCACAATCATCTCCTTTGTTTTGATCACGTTGAGGGAGAGGTTGTTATCCTGGCACCACACGGCCAGGTCTCTGACCTCCTCCCTATAGGCTGTCTCATCGTTGTCGGTGATCAGGCTTACCACTGTTGTGTCGTCGGCAAACTTAATTATGGTGTTGGCGTCGTGCCTGGCCATGCAGTCATGGGTGAACAGGGAGTACAGGAGGGGACTGAGCACGCACCCCTGAGGGGCCCCCGTGTTGAGGATCAGCGTGGCAGATGTGTTGTTACCTACCCTTACCACATGGGGGCGTCCCGTCAGGAAGTCCAGGATCCAGTTGCAGAGGGAGGTGTTTAGTCCCAGGGTCCTTAGCTTAGTGATGAGCTTTGAGGGCACTATGGTGTTGAATGCTGAGCTGTAGTCAATGAATAGCATTCTCACGTAGGTGTTCCTCTTGTCCAGGTGGGAAAGGGCAGTGCAATAGAGATTTCATCATCTGTGGATCTGTTTGGGCGGTATGCAAATTGGAGTGGGTCTAGGGTTTCTGGGATAATGGTGTTGATCTGAGCCATGACCAGCCTTTCAAAGCACTTCATGACTACAGACGTGAGTGCTACGGGTCGGTAGTCATTTAGGAAGGTTATCTTAGTGTTCTTGGGCACAGGGACTATGGTGGTCTGCTTGAAACATGTTGGTATTAAAGACTCAGTCAGGGACATATTGAAAATGTCAGTGAAGACACTTGCCAGTTGGTCAGCGCATGCTCGTCCTGGTAATGTTGACCTGCTTAAAAAGTCTTACTTACCACTATTGAGTGCAACACTTGTTGTCCCCCCCATGTTTTCGACAGTGTGTGGGTATCTATCCTTACCAATACAGTGGTAAGACAGAAGAGAATAAAACATTACCTGGCTCCTGTTGTGGGTTGCCCTCTGTTGCCCGGGCTGGGGGGTCCAGGTCAATTATCACCCAGTTAGAACCACACGCATCCTGGCCGTCAAACTCTGTCACGTTGGGGTAAGGCCTGGGATGAAAGAGAGAGACACTAAAAGGTGAGACTCACACACCAATACACACACACTATACAACAGCTTAGACAAACTGTCACGTTGGGGTAAGGCCTGGGATGAAAGAGAGAGACACTAAAAGGTGAGACTCACACACCAATACACACACACTATACAACAGCTTAGACAAACTGTCACGTTGGGGTAAGGCCTGGGATGAAAGAGAGAGACACTAAAAGGTGAGACTCACACACCAATACACACACACTATACAACAGCTTAGACAAACTGTCACGTTGGGGTAAGGCCTGGGATGAAAGAGAGAGACACTAAAAGGTGAGACTCACACACCAATACACACACACTATACAACAGCTTAGACAAACTGTCACGTTGGGGTAAGGCCTGGGATGAAAGAGAGAGACACTAAAAGGTGAGACTCACACACCAATACACACACACTATACAACAGCTTAGACAAACTGTCACGTTGGGGTAAGGCCTGGGATGAAAGAGAGAGACACTAAAAGGTGAGACTCACACACCAATACACACACACTATACAACAGCTTAGACAAACTGTCACGTTGGGGTAAGGCCTGGGATGAAAGAGAGAGACACTAAAAGGTGAGACTCACACACCAATACACACACACTATACAACAGCTTAGACAAACTGTCACGTTGGGGTAAGGCCTGGGATGAAAGAGAGAGACACTAAAAGGTGAGACTCACACACCAATACACACACACTATACAACAGCTTAGACAAACTGTCACGTTGGGGTAAGGCCTGGGATGAAAGAGAGAGACACTAAAAGGTGAGACTCACACACCAATACACACACACTATACAACAGCTTAGACAAACTGTCACGTTGGGGTAAGGCCTGGGATGAAAGAGAGAGACACTAAAAGGTGAGACTCACACACCAATACACACACACTATACAACAGCTTAGACAAACTGTCACGTTGGGCTATTTTGTTCGCCATAATTACACCAAAAAAACTGATGAGCATGCTTTGTAATGTTTCTAAAACAAGAAATGTATTACTAGTAAGAAGTAATGTGGTTACATTTTTGCGACCTGCGTCTTTTAACCAATGTATTTAAGCAATAAGGCTCGAGGGGGTTTGTGGTATATGGCCAATATACCACGGCTAAGGGCTGTTCTTAAGCACGACGTGGTATATTGGCCATATACCACAAACCCCGTCGAGCCTTATTGCTATTATAAACTGGTTACCAACAAAATTTGAGCAGTAAAAATAAATGTTTTGTCATACCCGTGATATACAGTCTGATATACCACGGCTGTTAGCCAATCAGCATTCAGGGTTCGAACCACCCAGTTTATAATTGTAAATAAATCATTTAGATCCAATAGTAAAACAGATAAACAGTTGTACAACTGAACATCACTAATCAACATAGTTTATGGCTCTACGCTGACAAGGAGTACATGATGTGTTCCTAAGTAGAAATGTAGAAGCACATAAATACATCTAGGAGAACAATTAAAGTATTTCATTTAATTGATGAATTAACTTTAAATTACTTAAAGTTCATGAATAAAAGGTTTTTGGAGTGATCCATGCTCAATCACAATGTACCCTTAACATTCGAGTAAAAAATGTTCAGCTGGCCATTTTTAAGAGACTTGCCATTACCGTGGTAACGGGGCACTTCCTTGTCTGTGAGGGAAAAAATCTCTGAATTCTCTTCACTGGCAGCAGAAAGTTGCAGCAAACTCAAACTAACATTGAAAAACAACCTAGCATGTGAACAAAAATATGTATCTGACCAAGAAACACGAGGACAAAGTCACACTTTAGTAGCATTTCGGGTCCATTCCACTGTGTGGCTGGTGAAATAGACATTTCCCCGGCCTTCTGGCTTGCCCTTCCTTTGAAAATACTGGATTAAACTCTCTGAACATTATGGGCAGTTTAATTTGATCTCTTGATATCAATGTCATCACATATACAGTGGAGAGAACAAGTATTTGATACACTGCCGATTTTGCAGGTTTTCCTACTTACAAAGCATGTAGAGGTCTGTAATTTTTATCATAGGTACACTTCAACTGTGAGAGACGGAATCTAAAACAAAAATCCAGAAAATCACATTGTATGATTTTTAAGTAATTAATTTGCATTTTATTGCATGACATAAGTATTTGATACATCAGAAAAGCAGAACTTAATATTTGGTACAGAAACCTTTGTTTGCAATTACAGAGATCATACGTTTCCTGTAGGTCTTGACCAGGTTTGCACACACTGCAGCAGGGATTTTGGCCCACTCCTCCATACAGACCTTCTCCAGATCCTTCAGGTTTCGGGGCTGTCGCTGGGCAATACAGACTTTCAGCTCCCTCCAAAGATTTTCTATTTGGTTCAGGTCTGGAGACTGGCTAGGCCACTCCAGGACCTTGAGATGCTTCTTACGGAGCCACTCCTTAGTTGCCCTGGCTGTGTGTTTCGGGTCGTTGTCATGCTGGAAGACCCAGCCACGATCCATCTTCAATGCTCTTACTGAGAGAAGGAGGTTGTTGGCCAAGATCTCGCGATACATGGCCCCATCCATCCTCCCCTCAATACGGTGCAGTCGTCCTGTCCCCTTTGCAGAAAAGCATCCCCAAAGAATGATGTTTCCACCTCCATGCTTCACGGTTGGGATGGTGTTCTTGGGGTTGTACTCATCCTTCTTCTTCCTCGAAACACGGCGAGTGGAGTTTAGACCAAAAAGCTCTATTTTTGTCTCATCAGACCACATGACCTTCTCCCATTCCTCCTCTGGATCATCCAGATGGTCACTGGCAAACTTCAGACGGGCCTGGACATGCGCTGGCTTGAGCAGGGGGACCTTGCGTGCGCTGCAGGATTTTAATCCATGACGGCGTAGTGTGTTATAAATGGTTTTCTTTGAGACTGTGGTCCCAGCTCTCTTCAGGTCATTGACCAGGTCCTGCCGTGTAGTTCTGGGCTGATCCCTCACCTTCCTCATGATCATTGATGCCCCACGAGGTGAGATCTTGCATGGAGCCCCAGACCGAGGGTGATTGACCGTCATCTTGAACTTCTTCCATTTTCTAATAATTGTGCCAACAGTTGTTGCCTTCTCACCAAGCTGCCTGCCTATTGTCCTGTAGCCCATCCCAGCCTTGTGTAGGTCTACAATTTTATCCCTGATGTCCTTACACAGCTCTCTGGTCTTGGCCATTGTGGAGAGGTTGGAGTCTGTTTGATTGAGTGTGTGGACAGGTGTCTTTTATACAGGTAACGAGTTCAAACAGGTGCAGTTAATACAGGTAACGAGTCGAGAACAGGAGGGCTTCTTAAAGAAAAACTAACAGGTCTGTGAGAGCCGGAATTTTTACTGGTTGGTAGGTGATCAAATACTTATGTCATGCAATAAAATGCAAATGAATTACTTAAAAATCATACTATGTGATTTTCCGGATTTTTGTTTTAGATTCCGTCTCTCACAGTTGAAGTGTACTTATGATAAAAATTACAGACCTCTACATGCTTTGTAAGTAGGAAAACCTGCAAAATCGGCAGTGTATCAAATACTTGTTCTCCCCACTGTACATCTACTAATAGGGTTGGTTAGCGGCTACACTTCCAGGATTACAAGCTAGCTAGTTACATTAGATGTTTCTCAGACGATCTGACTCTGAGGAGAATCTGATCTTGAACCAACTTCGACTTACTGTGTGCCCATGGCTCTGATTTGTGGCAATGCATTGTGGGAGACGATAAGGAGCAAGTCGTGGCTCTCATTTGCGCCACTGATCGCTCTGTTTGTGTAACGTGTCACTTTGATCTTGAAAGCGAGTCTCAAAATAAAAATCTAACATTTTTGGGGTGGTGGCAATAATTTAGCAGCAGTGTGGTGGTGCTGCTAAATGACTTTAGGGGAAACACTGTTCTGAATAGGGCTGTTGCGGTGACCGTATTACCGCCACACCGGCGGTCACGAGTCATGAAGGCAGTCAAATTCCACGTAACCGTTTAGTCACGGTAATTAGGCTACTCCAAGCTCTGATTCTGCTACCAAACTTGCTAACTGCCTGGTACTCAGCACTCTATTGTCCCTCTAATCACTCTGACATCAATGCAAATGTTATCAAAAATCTAATCAAACACTTCATGAGAGCCCATGAGCTCGTGTTGCGCAACATTTCTATAGGCTATGCAATTGCACGAGAAAACAGAGTGATGGCCTCTATTAAAAAAAGTAGGATCCCATCAGCTTTCTATAGGCTTACTATATTTATTTATCAACTTTCCTAATATTAAGCACATTGCTTATCTTTACAACAGGAGTATAGCCTACCTGGCTGGCATGAAAATGAAAAGTGCATAGATGACATGTATTTTTTCCCCGCTGCCCCTGTTTCGAGACAGGTGCATGATAATGGTCCATTCTAAATCAAAACAAATTTCACACACATATTATTTAGTATATGTAAAGACAAGATAAAATCAAGAATAGTCTGATGGGTGACAATATTAGCCTATCACTTGTGAACTATATATTATCACTTGTGAATGATGCCTTTTTTTGCAACTTTTTCTAATCATAGTCGCACACCTCATGTAGCCTAGCCCATAGTCCTACATGTTCTGATAAGGTTTGTATCACAACTAAAATGGCCAAATAGCTTCTTAAAATTAAGCACATTAATCCACTTTACAAGGGGTGTAGAGCCTTACTGGTGTACATAAGCAGCGTGTTAGTTTCAAGTTTGGGGAAGATAATTCTCACCATAAAAATGCACCTTTATAATAAAAGCATTAAATGCATAATCGCATTTGCGGTCACTTTTGATAGTGGTGTTTTCCAGCTAATCGAACATTTGCACTTATAGCCTACTGCCGTGTGCGCATTTGCTGCGCATTGCTGCGCTTATAATGTGAAGAAATAGCCTAATAGTTTATCACATTTTAAGCTGAACGTTCTGATCTGTTGAATAGGTCAACTTTTGTACTATGGGGGATAGTAGATTGACATAGGCTAGTACTTTTGCTGTTCGTTAGGCCTACTCATCAGTCGGCTGACGAAAAGTAAATGTGGACAGTTCTTCTAACGTCTTCAATGTGCACCTCGGAATTGGATAAGGACGCGCTCAGTTGTGTCCCCGAAGTGTCTGTCCTTCACTTGTAGCCTGTGAGAAAGACCCGATCACGTGATGGACAGCCATGTGAGTGAGAGGTGCTTCGGAGCGCGCAGCACTCAGGGAGAAGGGAACAACGGCCACTGGCCACAAAAGGCATAGATTTTTTTTAGGGTGCATTACGGCCACACAAAGGGGATGCCACCTTGAAATTCAAGGAATTATCAAGTGCTTGTCAAATTGTGAATGAGAGACTGATGAAGTGTGTACAGCCTGCACAAAAAACTAAGCAGAGCTCATGCCTTTCAAGCAACTTTTTTCAAATCATCATTAGAGTTGCATCATGCAGCTGTATTAAAAATCAAAACATATAGCCCAACATCTGTAGAACAACTAAAGTTACATTAATAACTCTAAATTAAGCATATAGGAGTACCTGTTTCTTTGTTAACCGCTCAACACAGAATAGCCACATGTAAGCACTCCCTCAAATCGTTTGGAGAAAATATCCATTCTATTTTATTCAGCTATGTTCAACTGTGTTCTTCATACTATAAAATAATGCCACGGAATTCTAAGCAAATCTTGTCTGCTAAATGGAATAGCCATATGGCATAGCCAGATCAGGACCTAACATAAGGACAACTCAGACAAGGAGTCGCTAGAGCGCGATGGGACAAGGAAATCCCGGCGGGTAAACCCTCCCCTAACCCGGACAACGCTGGGCCAATTGTGCACCGCCTCATGGGTCTCCCGGTCGCGGCCAGCTGCGACACAGCCTGGGATCGAACCCGGGTCTGTAGTGACGCCTCCAGTCCTGCGATGCAGTGCCTTAGACCGCTGCACCACCCGGGAGGGCACAATAGACTACGTTTTCTTCATATCATGTTTCTGTACACCTGTCTAAAATATAATAATGGATTTATTGTGAAGGTGTAGGCTATATTAGACGTTCCAAAGGTCTGCATCAGTGGCTTGTAGGCTATGTGTGGAAGCCAGGAGATGCTAAATGTGTTTATGTTAATTAACGGTCAATTACCGTGAGACCGACAGTTATTACAATTACTGACTGACGAAATTTCGTGACCGCCACAGCCCTAGTTCTGAAGAATTACTTCAGACAGCACAGTCATGTCCAATACAGACAGACAGACAGACAGACAGACAGACAGACAGACAGACAGACAGACAGACAGCTGTACTTACGCTTCCTTGTAGAAGACCATGAAGCCAAGCAGGTCTCTGAAGTCAGGAGGCCAGAACGGTTCCCATTTGATCATGATCTTATCATGTGTGGCACGCACCTGGCTGAACCTTAACTCCTGGTTCTCACCTGAGAGAGACACACACCACCGAGACACACACACGGTCACTATCAGAGGATATGGTCAATACTACACTGTCCTAGGTCTGTGAAACACCACAGATGTGTGTGGTTGTGTGTGTGTGTGTGTGTGTGTGTGGGCATGTATGGGCATGTGTGTGTGTGTGTGTGTGTATGTGTGTGTTGGCGTGTGGGCATGTGTGTGTGTGTGTACTCAGACTGTATGGTTCTTACAGGAGGCCTGGTCTCCGTTGGTCTTAGATACAATGTTGTTCTTGGTATGCCTGTCCCTGGTGCCAGTCACCTCCTCCATCTTGCGTATCTCTGACATGCAGAGCTTAGCGTTGAGTTGAAAGAACATGCGCCCCTGCAGGATGCTCAGGTTGTGTTGGGTCCAGTCCCACAGCTGACGCAGGTTCTGGTTGTCATGTGCGTAGAACGAGTAGCCCCTGGGGAAGCAACACACACATTATATTGATTTTGTTTTATTGACATATATAGTTTAGAATATAAGGAGGCGGAGGAAGAAGTGGAGGAGGTGGAGGAAGAAGTAGAGGAGGAGGTGGTGGAGGAAGAAGAGGAGGAGGAGGAAGAAGAAGAAGAGGTGGAGAAAGAAGAGGAAGAGGAATAAGAGGAGGAGGTGGAGGAAGAAGAAGAGGTGGTGGAAGAAGAGGAGGTGGTGGTGGAGGAAGAAGAGGAGGAGGAAGAAGAAGAGGTGGAGGAAGAAGAGGAAGAGGTAGAGGCAGAAGAGGAGGAGGTGGAGGAAGAAGAGGAGGAGGAGGTAGAGGAAAAGAGGAGGAGGAGGAGGAAGAAGAGGAGGATGTGGTAGAGGAAAAGAGGAGGAGGTGGTGGAAGAAGAGGAGGAGGTGGAGGAAGAAGAGGAGGAGGTGGAGGAAGAAGAGGAGGAGGTGACCAACGGAGACTAAATTCCAAGCATCTGCCTCTAACCCTAGGAAGCTCTTTGCCACCTTCTCCTCCCTGCTGAATCCTCCTCCCCCTGTGGATGACTTCGTCAACCATTTTGAAAAGAAGGTTGACGACATCCGATCCTCGTTTGTTAAGTCAAATGACACTGCTGGTCCTGCTCACACTGCCCTACCCTATGCTTTGACTTCTTTCTCCCCTCTCTCCAGATAAAATCTTGCGACTTGTGATGGCCGGCCGCCCAACAACCTGCCCGCTTGACCCTATCCCCTCCTCTCTTCTCCAGACCATCTCCGGTGACCTTCTCCCTTACCTCACCTCGCTCATCAACTCATCCTTGACCGCTGGCTATGTCCCTTCCGTCTTCAAGAGAGCGAGAGTTGCACCCCTTCTCAAAAAACCAACACTCGATCCCTCTGATGTCAACAACTACAGACCAGTATCCCTTCTTTATTTTCTCTCCAAAACTCTTGAGCGTGCCATCATTAGCCAACTCTCTTGCTATCTCTCTCAGAATGACCTTCTTGATCCAAACCAGTCAGGTTTCAAGACTGGTCATTCAACTGAGACTGCTCTTCTCTGTGTCACGGAGGCTCTCCACACTGCTAAAGCTAACTCTCTCTCCTCTGCTCTTGTCCTTCTAGACCTGTCTGCTGCCTTTGATACTGTGAACCATCAGATCCTCCTCTCCACCCTCTCCGAGCTGGGCATCTCCGGCGCGGCTCACTCTTGGATTGCGTCCTACCTGACCGGTCGCTCCTACCAAGTGGCGTGGCGAGAATCTGTCTCCGCACCGCGTGCTCTCACCACTAGTGTCCCCCAGGGCTCAGTTTTAGGCCCTCTCCTATTCTCGCTATACACCAAGTCACTTGGCTCTGTCATATCCTCACATGGCCTCTCCTATCATTGCTACGCAGACGACACACAACTAATCTTCTCCTTTCCCCCTTCTGATAACCAGGTGGCGAATCGCATCTCTGCATGTCTGGCAGACATATCAGTGTGGATGACGGATCACCATCCCAAGCTGAACCTCGGCAAGACGGAGCTGCTCTTCCTCCCGGAGAAGGACTGCCCGCTCCATGATCTCGCCATCACGGTTGACAACTCCGTTGTGTCCTCCTCCCAGAGTGCGAAGAGCCTTGGCGTGACCCTGGACAACACCCTGTCGTTCTCCGCTAACATCAAGGCGGTGACCCGATCCTGTAGGTTCATGCTCTACAACATTCGGAGAGTACGACCCTGCCTTACACAGAAAGCGGCACAGGTCCTAATCCAGGCACTTGTCATCTCCCGTCTGGATTACTGCAACTCGCTGTTGGCTGGGCTCCCTGCCTGTGCCATTAAACCCCTACAACTCATCCAGAATGCCGCAGCCCGTCTGGTGTTCAACCTTCCCAAGTTCTCTCACGTCACCCCGCTCCTCCGCACACTCCACTGGCTTCCAGTTGAAGCTCGCATCTGCTACAAGACCATGGTGCTTGCCTACGGAGCTGTGAGGGGAACGGCACCTCCGTACCTTCAGGCTCTGATCTGTACCTTCACCCAAACGAGGGCATTGCGTTCATCCACCTCTGGCCTGCTGGCCCCCCTACCTCTGCGGAAGCACAGTTTCCGCTCAGCCCAGTCAAAACTGTTCGCTGCTCTGGCACCCCAATGGTGGAACAAGCTCCCTCACGACACCAGGACAGCGGAGTCACTCACCACCTTCCGGAGACACTTGAAACCCCACCTCTTTAAGGAATACCTGGGATAGGATAAAGTAATCCTTCTACCCCCCCTTACCCCACCCCAAAAAAATAAAAAAATATTGTAAAGTGGTTATCCCACTGGCTATAAGGTGAATGCACCAATTTGTAAGTCGCTCTGGATAAGAGCGTCTGCTAAATGACGTAAATGTAAGAAGCGGAGGAGGAGGTGGAGGAAGAAGAGGAGGAGGAGGTGGAGGAAGAAGAGGAGGAGGAGGTGGAGGAAGAACAGGAGGAGGAGGTGGAGGAAGAAGAGGAAGAGGTGGAGGAAGAAGAGGAAGAGGTGGAGGAAGAAGAGGAGGAGGAGGAGGTGGAGGAAGAACAGGAGGAGGAGGTGGAGGAAGAACAGGAGGAGGAGGTGGAGGAAGAAGAGGAGGAGGTGGAGGAAGAAGAGGAGGAGGTGGAGGAAGAACAGGAGGAGGAGGTGGAGGAAGAAGAGGAAGAGGTGGAAGAAGAAGAGGAGGTGGAGGAAGAGGAGCAGAATAAGGAAGAGGTTGTGAACAGTAGGGTCAGGAAGAGAAGGAAAGTAAACTTACCCGTCCATCAGTGTGTCCCCTCTGATGACCCGTAGGTTGCGGAGGAAAGAGAGCGAGACGAGGGCGTAGGAACGCCGGACCTTCAGGAAGCCTGTAATCTCCTCCAGTTGACCAAGGTTAGCCTCCAGCTCTGCTGCTATGTTATCTATACACACACTCATCATTAACTTAGACGTCACTTTGGAAGCGCGCACACACACACACACAGTCTTGCGCAGCTAACCTTGTGGGGACATACAATTCAGTCCCATTCAAAATCCTATTTTCCCTAACCCCTAACCCTAACCCGTACTCTGACCTTAACCCTAACCTTAACCCAAAAACCTAACCTTAACCCTAACCCTAAACCTAGCTCCTAACCCTAACCCTAAAACTAGCCCTATCTCCTAACCCTAACACTAATTGTAACCTTAACACTAAACCCCCTAGAAATAGCATTTGACCTTTTGGGGACTAACAAAATTTCACCAGTTGGTCAAATTTCTGTTGGTCTACTATTGTTGTCGGGACTTCTGGTCCCCACAAGTATAGCTAAACACGTCACACACACACACACACACACACACACACACACACACACACACACACACACACACACACACACACACAGAGCAGTAAGTTGGACATGAGCCCCTAATACTCACTTCCTCCTCTAAGGTTGATGTCCATGCTGCCGTTGAGGACGGTGCATCCTCTCATAGCCTGTGCTGCTGTCACAGAGTCCACCATCTTCAGGCCCATACACACCTTAGGACACAGCCCAGCACATGGAGTACAGACCAACCTGCAGGAGGAGAGGGGGGGAGCACACACATCAGATAACACACCCTCATAGGATATAGGGCATGGTTCCCCAAAATGGCGGCCTGTGGGTGATTTGAGCAAAAAAATTATTGCAAAAATAAAATGGTGGACATAAAGACTGTAAAAACAGCAGCAAATCAGCTCAAAGTGATTTTCGTTTTGGAAATCTGTTCCAGAGTATTCCTACGCATCATAGAGAGATTGTACAAAACATTAGGAACGCCTGCTCTTTCCATGACATAGACTAACCAGGTGAAAGCTATGATCCCTTATTGATGTCACTTATTAAATCTACTTCAAATCAGTGTAGATGAAGGGGAGGAAACAGGTTAAATAAGGATCTTTAAGCCTTGAGACATGGATTGTGTATGTGTGCTATTCAGAGGGTGAATGGGCAAGACAAAAAATGTAAGTGCCTTTGAATGGGGTATGGTAGGTTTGAGGGTGTCAAGAACTGCAACGCTGCTGGGTTTTTCACACTCAACAGTTTCCCGTGTGTATCAGGAACAGTCCACCACCCAAAGGACATCCAGCCAACTTGACACAACTGTGGGAAGCATTGGAGTCAACATGGGCCAGCTTCCCTGTGGCACGCTTTCGACACCTTGTAGAGTCCATGCCCTGACGAACTGAAGCTGTTCTGAGGGCAAAAGAGGGTGCAACTCAATATTAGGAAGGTGTTCCTAATATTTTGTACACTCAGTGATAGTGTACAAATGTAAGCAAGTTTTGAAATGTATGTTTTAGTCAAATATTATTGTTACGGATACAGGTATCCTGTGTCTTTTTGTGTTTTTCCTCTCCTTCTGCCCTAATCACAGGTGTCCTGTATGTTCCTGGTTGGTGGTCGTTGGGGTGTCTGCTGATTGCTGAGGTGGACCAATCAGTGGACATTCCTCTGCATTGCACCACCTGTTTCTGGTTTGTCAATCACACATCCCATTGTTTAAAAGCCGGTCAGTTGTGTGTGTTTGTTAGAGACTATTTCTGTATGTGAGTATGGATACTGTGGTGTCCTGTGTTTTCACTCATTTGCTGGTTACTCTGTTTGGTAACTTTGTAGAGACTATTTCCGTATGTGAGTATGGATACTGTGGTGTTTTGTGTACTCACTCATTTGCTGGTTACTCTGTTTGGTAACTTTGTGTGTTTCTGGGAAAAGGGGAATTTAAGCAAGTTGCCCTTGGGCATACATTACCCGTAGGAAGAAAATTGTCTAAAAACACTAGTTAGACCTGAGCGGACCACCCACTGTATTTTTGTATGATTAGCAGTAGCTTAGCGGTTCTTGAGGCAGGCAAGATCAGTTTAGGGTTTTTTTACACTATTGTTTCATTTCTTGGGTCCTGCTCAGCCCTTTTTCCCAAACCTTTACCGTGTGTTCAAAAATAAACCTTTTATGTTTGACGGTAGTTAATGGTTGTCGTGTAGTTTTTGTTCTCACTGTTCCATGTCACGATTCTAATTTGCATGAATTATGTTACGGGTCTCTTGTCCGTCCACCCTAGACGTTTAAAGCCACGGGGTTCGTAACAATTATATCTGTTTGTGCTTCTTGCGGTCAATTTGCAGTCTACAAAAGATTTGTAATTTATGTTCCCGGAGCCCTGACCATCCACTCAAGAAGAACATCGGCCCCGGCTGAATCTAGTTGATGATCCCTGGTCTAGTGTTCAAACACACACACACGTCAACTACTACTCTCACAGGGTCCAGCGCAGGATTCCCCAAACTCAGTCCTAGGGCCACACCCCCCCAGGAGGTGGAAACGTTCACAGAAATAATGACACGCACACCTGAGAAGCGTATTGCCCAGCTAACCTATAGCCTCACAATGAGGTGAAGGAAGAAGGCGTACAATCTTTCATAAGAGCTATGAGGCCCTCATCTACCCTTCAACTTTCAGAGAGAGCGAGAGAAAGTGAGAGATTACTATTCCATCACCTCACAAAGGAGTTAATCAAAAAAAGAGACCTTGGTCTCAGCATGACTCCCTGTCAAAATAAAGGTTAATCAAAAAATAAGAGAGGTATGATGCCCTTCAACCTTCACACACAAAGAACCAAAGCAACCATCTTAGAGTATTTACACGCTACAGAGCACAGAGACAAAGCTTTGTGAAGGTTTCAATGTGACAGGATTATAGCTGGCTTAGACAATGGTGTCTTGTTGACTCGGTGAGCTCTGGACCAGGATTATAGCTGGCTTAGACAGTGGTGTCTTGTTGACTCGGTGAGCTCTGGACCAGGATTATAGCTGGCTTAGACAGTGGTGTCTTGTTGACTCGGTGAGCTCTGGACCAGGATTATAGCTGGCTTAGACAGTGGTGTCTTGTTGACTCGGTGAGCTCTGGACCAGGATTATAGCTGGCTTAGACAGTGGTGTCTTGTTGACTCGGTGAGCTCTGGGCCATTGTCCAAGCTTCACCACATGTCAAAGTTGTTTTTATGATGACTGGTTTGAGAGGTGACAAAATAAGTACACGTGTAGTGACCACACACACACACACAATACACACACACAATACACACACTGAACCTAGCGTGCTCTTTAGCAGCACCATCGAAGAAGAGAAAGGAGGAATGCAGCATTGTTTCATAGCTGCCAAATAAAGAACCGCCGTCTCGCCAATGAATCGTTTGGCTTTTTTTCTCTCCGATGAAGGTGTTGTCAAGGCGACAGTTTTCTTGTCTTCCGACCTTTGCTGTTGGGTTCAGTGTGTGTTTCTCCCTGGAGCTATAGCGAGCACGTTTCCATGACAACGCGTAGGTGTGTGTGATTTGCTAAGGCTAATTGGGTGAGGAGTGAAGTATGTGGCGTCGGATGGAGCAACAGGTGTTGTAGCACCAGCAAATGACCCCAGTAAACTACTGGCAAATGGCACCCTATTCCCTATATAGTGCACTATAGTCCCAATGGGCCCTGGTGAAAAGTAGAGCACTAAATAGGGAATAGGGTGGCATTTGGGAAGCATTCAATAATGATAGTTCTTCATCTACAGGACCACCCAGTCAATCTTTAATGTTCCAATTAACTAAGGGACAATATAGTAGGCAGGTGGGATGGGTTACAACTACTTATTATGTAAAACTGAGCAACAGAGAGAGAGAGAGAGAGAGCGAGAGAGATAAAGAGAGCGCGAAAGGAGAAAGAGAGCGAAAGAGAGAGATAAAGAGAGCGAGAAAGAAGAAAGAGAGCGAGAGAGAGAGAGAAAAAGAAAAAGAGAGAGAAAGAGAGATAGAGAGAGAAAGAGAGATAGAGAGCGAGAAAGACAAAGAGAGAGAGAGAGAGAGAGAGATAAAGAGAGAGCGAAAAGAGAGAGAAATAGAGCGAGAAAGACAGAGAAAGAGAGAGAGAGAAAGGAGAGAGAGAGAGAGAGAGAGGAGAAAGAGCTTAATCTGATCTTAATCTTAAAAAATTCCCCTCATCGTCAACGGAGCACAACGGCCCCTGAAGGCCCCATGTATGGATGAAAAGGTTCCCCACCGAACTGTGGTAGGAAAACTCCACCTTCAGTCTTGCTGCCACTAACCCCTTGAGCATGCCCACCACATCCACAGACCCCTGTCCCTGTATACAGTTCTTTCTGGACATCCAGATGGCTAGCTTGGCTTCTCCTGACAGAAAGTTTAGCAGGACTACCACACCCCTGTGCCTGAAACTGCACTTCGGTACTAGGATGAACACCCCGGAAGAGAGAACCTCACCCAAGGCCGAAAACCAGCTGGTTAGCAGGGTCAACATCCCTATCAGTCTTGGACACTGTATGAAGGGATGCACTAACGAGAGAAAGAGAAAGAGAAAGAGAGAGAGAGAGAGAGAGACAAATAACTATACAGTGGGGAGAACAAGTATTTGATACACTGCCGATTTTGCAGGTTTTCCTACTTACAAAGCATGTAGAGGTCTGTAATTTTTTATCATAGGTACACTTCAACTGTGAGAGACGGAATCTAAAACAAAAATCCAGAAAATCACATTATATGATTTTTAAGTAATTAATTTGCATTTTATTGCATGACATAAGTATTTGATCACCTACCAACCAGTAAGAATTCCGGCTCTCACAGACCTGTTAGTTTTACTTTAAGAAGCCCTCCTGTTCTCCACTCATTACCTGTATTAACTGCACCTATTTGAACTCGTTACCTGTATAAAAGACACCTGTCCACACACTCAATCAAACAGACTCCAACCTCTCCACAATGGCCAAGACCAGAGAGCTGTGTAAGGACATCAGGGATAAAATTGTAGACCTGCACAAGGCTGGGATGGGCTACAGGACAATAGGCAAGCAGCTTGGTGAGAAGGCAACAACTGTTGGTGCAATTATTAGAAAATGGAAGAAGTTCAAGATGACGGTCAATCACCCTCGGTCTGGGGCTCCATGCAAGATCTCACCTCGTGGGGCATCAATGATCATGAGGAAGGTGAGGGATCAGCCCAGAACTACACGGCAGGACCTGGTCAATGACCTGAAGAGAGCTGGGACCACAGTCTCAAAGAAAACCATTACTAACACACTACGCCGTCATGGATTAAAATCCTGCAGAGCACGCAAGGTCCCCCTGCTCAAGCCAGCGCATGTCCAGGCCTGTCTGAAGTTTGCCAATGACCATCTGGATGATCCAGAGGAGGAATGGGAGAAGGTAATGTGGTCTGATGAGACAAAAATAGAGCTTTTTGGTCTAAACTCCACTCGCCATGTTTGGAGGAAGAAGAAGGATGAGTACAATCCCAAGAACACCATCCCAACCGTGAAGCATGGAGGTGGAAACATCATTCTTTGGGGATGCTTTTCTGCAAAGGGGACAGGACGACTGCACTGTATTGAGGGGAGGATGGATGGGGCCATGTATCGCGAGATCTTGGCCAACAACCTCCTTCCCTCAGTAAGAGCATTGAAGATGGGTCGTGGCTGGGTCTTCCAGCATGACAACGACCCGAAACACACAGCCAGGGCAACTAAGGAGTGGCTCCGTAAGAAGCATCTCAAGGTCCTGGAGTGGCCTAGCCAGTCTCCAGACCTGAACCCAATAGAAAATCTTTGGAGGGAGCTGAAAGTCCGTATTGCCCAGCGACAGCCCTGAAACCTGAAGGATCTGGAGAAGGTCTGTATGGAGGAGTGGGCCAAAATCCCTGCTGCAGTGTGTGCAAACCTGGTCACGACCTACAGGAAACGTATGATCTCTGTAATTGCAAATAAAGGTTTCTGTACCAAATATTAAGTTCTGCTTTTCTGATGTATCAAATAATTATGTCATGCAATAAAATGCAAATTAATAACTTAAAAATCATACAATGTGATTTTCTGGATTTTTGTTTTAGATTCCGTCTCTCACAGTTGAAGTGTACCTATGATAAAAATTACAGACCTCTACATGCTTTGTAAGTAGGAAAACCTGCAAAATCGGCAGTGTATCAAATACTTGTTCTCCCCACTGTACCTACCTTGGCCTAAACATCACCACAGGTAACTTCCACAAGGCCGTGAACGATCTGAGAGACAAGGCAAGAAGGCCCTTCTACGCCATCAAAAGGAACATAAAACTCGACATCCAAATTAGGATCTGGCTAAAAATACTTCAATCAGTTATAAAACCCATTGCCCTTTATGGTTGTGAGGTCTGGAGTCCGCTCATCAGCCAAGAACACACAAAATGGGACAAACACTCAATTGAAACTCTGCATGCAGAATTCTGCAAAAATATACTTTGTTTACAACGCCAAACCCCAAACAATGCATGCAGAGCAGAATTAGGACTATACCCTTTTGCCATAGGGTGGAGGCAAATGTTTGCAGTTTTTTTTTTTATTCGACCATGCATACTACAAAATTAGATAGCTGACCGCTGGACTAATTTACCAATCTAAAACATTTTAGCTGAAATGGGCTAATTGAGTGACTGCTGATGCACAACCACATTTCGAAATCGCACCTTGTGTATTCTATTATTCTAACTCTCAACAGTAATGTTTTTTTATATTATTATTTAATAATTAGTCAGTGGGCCAGTTGCCCATCTCTGATTTATAAAGGAAGCGATGCCCACACATTCCATCACAAAGCCATCACCTACAGAGAGATGAACCTAGAGAAGAGTCCCCTCAGCCAGCTGGTTCTGGGGCTTTGTTCACAAACAGACCCCACAGAGCCCCCAGAACAGCAACACAATTATGAGAAAGCAAAAAGATAATTATTTAACACACTGGAAAGAATCAACCAAAAAAACAGAGTAAATTGGAATGCTACCTGGCCCTGAACAGAGAGTACACAGTGGCAGAATACCTGACCACTGTGACTGAACCCAAATGTAGAAAGTCCTATTTGACAAATGTTCCATCCTTAGAATGAATCACTTTTCTCCCGGGTAACCCAGTATTTCCCGCCAAAACCAAAAGTGTCATTCAAAAACAATATAAAGAATATAAATGTCTGGATGATTGTGCCATTATCCAATACATATATGATATAGGCTACTGCACATTAAGCACGACAGAAAAACATAAAAGCCCATAGTTTCCCCCTTCTGATAACCAGGTGGCGAATCGCATCTCTGCATGTCTGGAAGACATATCAGTGTGGATGTCGGTTCACCACCTCAAGCTGAACCTCGGCAAGACGGAGCTGCTCTTCCTCCCGGGGAAGGACTGCCCGCTCCATGATCTCGCCATCACGGTTGACAACTCCGTTGTGTCCTCCTCCCAGAGTGCAAAGAACCTTGGCGTGACCCTGAACAACACCCTGTCGTTCTCCGCTAACATCAAAGCAGTGACCCGATCCTGCAAGTTCATGCTCTACAACATTCGTAGAGTACGACCCTACCTTAAACAGAAAGCGGCACAGGTCCTAATCCAGGCACCTGTCATCTCCCGTCTGGATTACTGCAACTCGCTGTTGGCTGGGCTCCCTGGCTGTGCCATTAAACCCCTACAACTTATCCAGAATGCCGCAGCCCGTCTGGTGTTCGACCTTCCCAAGTTCTCTCATGTCACCCCGCTCCTCCGCACACTCCTCTGGCTTTCAGTTGAGGCTCGCATCTACTACAAGACCATGGTGCTTGCCTACGGAGCTGTGAGGGGAACGGCACCTCCTTACCTTCAGGCTCTGATCAGACCCTACACCCAAACGAGGGCACTACGTTCATCCACCTCTGGCCTGCTAGCCCCCCTACCTCTACAGAAGCACAGTTCCCGCTCAGCCCAGTCAAAGCTATTCGCTGCTCTGGCACCCCAATGGTGGAACAAGCTCCCCCACGACGCCAGGACAGCAGAGTCACTGACCACCTTCTGGAGACACTTGAAACCCCACCTCTTTAAGGAATACCTGGGATAGTATAACAGTAATCCTCTACCCCCCCCCCCCCCCCCTCCCCCCTCCAGGGAGAGAACATGTGATTCTGGTGAAGCACATGTGTCCTACCAAGTTACAAGTACAGGCTAGTAAATTTGATTTTAATTTTGAAATATAATAGGGCCTATTTGTACTGTATTATTAGTAGGCCCACACATACAGTGGGGAGAACAAGTATTTGATACACTGCCGATTTTGCAGGTTTTCCTACTTACAAAGCATGTAGAGGTCTGTCATTTTTATCATAGGTACACTTCAACTGTGAGAGACGGAATCTAAAACAAAAATCCAGAAAATCACATTGTATGATTTTTAAGTAATTAATTTGCATTTTATTGCATGACATAAGTATTTGATACATCAGAAAAGCAGAACTTAATATTTGGTACAGAAACCTTTGTTTGCAATTACAGAGATCATACGTTTCCTGTAGGTCTTGACCAGGTTTGCACACACTGCAGCAGGGATTTTGGCACACTCCTCCATACAGACCTTCTCCAGATACTTCAGGTTTCGGGGCTGTCGCTGGGCAATATGGACTTTCAGCTCCCTACAAAGATTTTCTATTGGGTTCAGGTCTGGAGACTGGCTAGGCCACTCCAGGACCTTGAGATGCTTCTTACGGAGCCACTCCTTAGTTGCCCTGGCTATGTGTTTCGGGTCGTTGTCATGCTGGAAGACCCAGCCATGACCCATCTTCAATGCTCTTACTGAGGGAAGGAGGTTGTTGGCCAAGATCTCGCGATACATGGCCCCATCCACCCTCCCCTAAATACGGTGCAGTCGTCCTGTCCCCTTTGCAGAAAAGCATCCCCAAAGAATGATGTTTCCACCTCCATGCTTCACGGTTGGGATGGTGTTTTTGGGGTTGTACTCATCCTTCTTCTTCCTCCAAACACGGTGAGTGGAGTTTAGACCAAAAAGCTATATTTTTGTCTCATCAGACCACATGACTTTCTCCCAATTCCTCCTCTGGATCATCCAGATGGTCATTGGCAAACTTCAGACGGGCCTGGACATGCGCTGGCTTGAGCAGGGGGACCTTGCGTGCGCTGCAGGATTTTAATCCATGACGGCGTAGTGTGTTAGTAATGGTTTTCTTTGAGACTGTGGTCCCAGCTCTCTTCAGGTCATTGACCAGGTCCTGCCGTGTAGTTCTGGGCTGATCCCTCACCTTCCTCATGATCATTGATGCCCCACGAGGTGAGATCTTGCATGGAGCCCCAGACCGAGGGTGATTGACCGTCATCTTGAACTTCTTCCATTTTTTAATAATTGCGCCAACAGTTGTTGCCTTCTCACCAAGCTGCTTGCCGATTGTCCTGTAGCCCATCCCAGCCTTGTGCAGGTCTACACTTTTATCCCTGATGTCCTTACACAGCTCTCTGGTCTTGGCCATTGTGGAGAGGTTGGAGTCCGTTTGATTGAGTGTGTGGACAGGTGTCTTTTATACAGGTAACGAGTTCAAACAGGTGCAGTTAATACAGGTAATGAGTGGAGAACAGGAGGGCTTCTTAAAGAAAAACTAACAGGTCTGTGAGAGCCGGAATTCTTACTAGTTGGTAGGTGATCATATACTTACAGTGGGGGAAAAAAGTATTTAGTCAGCCACCAATTGTGCAAGTTCTCCCACTTAAAAAGATGAGAGAGGCCTGTAATTTTCATCATAGGTACACGTCAACTATGACAGACAAAATGAGGAAAAAAAATCCAGAAAATCACATTGTAGGATTTTTAATGAATTTATTTGCAAATTATGGTGGAAAATAAGTATTTGGTCAATAACAAAAGTTTCTCAATACTTTGTTATATACCCTTTGTTGGCAATGACACAGGTCAAACGTTTTCTGTAAGTCTTCACAAGGTTTTCACACACTGTTGCTGGTATTTTGGCCCATTCCTCCATGCAGATCTCTAGAGCAGTGATGTTTTGGGGCTGTCGCTGGGCAACACGGACTTTCAACTCCCTCCAAAGATTTTCTATGGGGTTGAGATCTGGAGACTCCAGGACCTTGAAATGCTTCGTACGAAGCCACTCCTTCGTTGCCCGGGCGGTGTGTTTGGGATCATTGTCATGCTGAAAGACCCAACCACGTTTCATCTTCAATGCCCTTGCTGATGCAAGGAGGTTTTCACTCAAAATCTCACGATACATGGCCCCATTCATTCTTTCCTTTACACGGATCAGTCGTCCTGGTCCCTTTGCAGAAAAACAGCCCCAAAGTATGATGTTTTCCCTCCCATGCTTCACAGTAGGTATGGTGTTCTTTGGATGCAACTCAGCATTCTTTGTCCTCCAAACACGACGAGTTGAGTTTTTACCAAAAAGTTCTATTTTGGTTTCATCTGACCATATGACATTCTCCCAATCCTCTTCTGGATGCACTCTAGCAAACTTCAGACGGGCCTGGACATGTACTGGCTTAAGCAGGGGGACACGTCTAGCACTGCAGGATTTGAGTCCCTGGCGGCGTAGTGTGTTACTGATGGTAGGCTTTGTTACTTTGGTCCCAGCTCTCTGCAGGTCATTCACTAGGTTCCCCCGTGTGGTTCTGGGATTTTTGCTCACCGTTCTTGTGATCATTTTGACCCCACGGGGTGAGATCTTGCGTGGAGCCCCAGATCGAGGGAGATTATCAGTGGTCTTGTATGTCTTCCATTTCCTAATAATTGCTCCCACAGTTGATTTCTTCAAACCAAGCTGCTTACCTATTGCAGATTCAGTCTTCCCAGCCTGGTGCAGGTCTACAATTTTGTTTCTGGTGTCCTTTGACAGCTCTTTGGTCTTGGCCATAGTGGAGTTTGGAGTGTGACTGTTTGAGGTTGTGGACAGGTGTCTTTTATACTGATAACAAGTTCAAACAGGTGCCATTAATACAGGTAACGAGTGGAGGACAGAGGAGCCTCTTAAAGAAGAAGTTACAGGTCTGTGAGAGCCAGAAATCTTGCTTGTTTGTAGGTGACCAAATACTTATTTTCCACCATAATTTGCAAATAAATTCATTAAAAATCCTACAATGTGATTTTCTGGATTTTCTTTTCTCAATTTGTCTGTCATAGTTGACGTGTACCTATGATGAAAAATACAGGCCTCTCTCATCTTTTTAAGTGGGAGAACTTGCACAATTGGTGGCTGACTAAATACTTTTTATCCCCACTGTATGTCATGCAATAAAATGCAAATAAATTACTTAAAAATCATACAATGTGATTTTCTGGATTTTTGTTTTAGATTCCGTCTCTCACAGTTGAAGTGTACATATGATAAAAATTACAGACCTCTACATGCTTTGTAAGTAGGAAAACCTGCAAAATCGGCAGTGTATCAAATACTTGTTCTCCCCACTGTATATACCTTTCAAATATTTCCCCTAATGTTATTAGCCTACCGCTTTCTCTATTGTTGCTTCATTCCTTCTTCGATTTCCACAGTTAAATGAAATAATTTTCATTGTCCTTATCTTCATCATGCTAATGACATCCTTGAATAATATAGGACTAGAATTAGATGCAGAAGGCTTTCACTTCTCTTCACAAAGATTGAATTGTTATGTGTCTGAATAAATAACTGCTATAGCCTACCGCCATCGCGCGTTCGCTCTTCTTTCAAACTACCCGTGAGTTCTATTGGCTGCTGTACTTAGCATTCAGCAAAAAAGAGCTTGCGTCCGTCTTTGAATAGTCTATTGGTACAAGAAATTATACAAAAAATAATGTCCAGCAAGCTATTCTAGCCTTTCCTGCATGGGACTCCAAGAGCTAAGGAGCGTGTTTTTTAAGGAGAGGCCAGCGGAGCGTAGGTGTGTGCGTATTGCGCAAGAGACAGAGGCTATAAATTAGAAGCTTGTTATGCATAACCAATCATTAATTAGCTAAATATAAGGCTAATAGTGCATTGAATGTATTACCTGAAAGAGGTAGTCTAGGACATCTATATATAGGGCTATATATCAATCTAGAACATTGTGGTCCTCTGTAGCTCAGCTGGTAGAGCACGGCGCTTGTAACGCCAAGGTAGTGGGTTCGATCCCCGGGACCACCCATACACAAAAATGTATGCACGCATGACTGTAAGTCGCTTTGGATAAAAGCGTCTGCTAAATGGCATATTATTATTATTATTATTAGAACAGGATGATCTATTTTGGATGCAATTTGAATGGAGTTGATGGACAGAAAGACTGCCAGAGTGCTCGCTCGTGCACTGATTTAAAGCAACTATATTTGAGTGATAGGCTGTTTTAAAACTTTGCAGCTGCAATACATTTTTTAAATAATCTTTACAATAAAAAAAATAAGGTGACCCCGAAAGCCAGATGGATGTGGGTAATTTAGACGCGAATTCGGTCTTTATATTACTGTAGCATAGGCCATGCTGCAACAAATGTAGGCCTACCTGTCACAAGAAAAACAGTTACCATGATGAGATGATAGGTCTACATGCATTGTGAACTGCGCTTCATACTGAGATGGGCTGTCCGTTCCCACCCTGAGCTTTGACGATCCATCATGCAGAGGCCATAGAGAACCCATATTTAGACATAGCATATCATTTAACAGTTCCATTTCACGCCATGCTGTTCATTAAAATATGTATATTTATTTATTATAATTTACAGGTTTCTCGCAGTTATTGATCCCCGGGAAAAGGGAGTGATTTAGGGCAGTAAATTCCGGTAAATCTCAGTAACTGGGTTCCCGTCATTCAACCCTAACGCACACAACTTCATATGTACCTACTGAGATGACTGCAGATATGAGAACTGCATATGCACCATTTCCTTTGTCACAATCTTCTGCAAATGCAAAGTGCTTAGGTTGTGGTATTGACTTTGGTATTGACTGTAGTATTTACACAGTAATAAGGCTTCCGTAGTAGAGTTGACGGTGATGTATAGAGTATACTTATCATACAGAGTGGAGTTGATTAAAGAATTCATACAATAATAAGGATTACATTGTGGAGATGACGGTGGTGTATTTTGGACTTATAGTAGTATATAGTACTGTATTATAGACTTACGTGGTAGAGTTGACAGTAGTATGTAGTACTGTATTATAGACTTACGTGGTAGAGTTGACAGTAGTATGTAGTACTGTATTATAGACTTACGTGGTAGAGTTGACAGTAGTATATAGTACTGTATTATAGACTTACGTGGTAGAGTTGACAGTAGTATATAGTACTGTATTATAGACTTACGTGGTAGAGTTGACAGTAGTATATAGTACTGTATTATAGACTTACGTGGTAGAGTTGACAGTAGTATATAGTACTGTATTATAGACTTACGTGGTAGAGTTAACAGTAGTATATAGTACTGTATTATAGACTTACGTGGTAGAGTTGACAGTAGTATATCCGGAGGGGCACTCTGGTATACAGGCTCCGTTGTGGATGACATACTGGTGGCAGTCGCTGCTCTTGCTCTGCTTACACTTGTTGTGGAGGTCCTGGCAGAAGGACAAGGGGACGCAGCGCCAGCCCATGTAGGTGTAGTATCCCTGGGGACAGCGGTCCACACATGCCTCCTGGTAGTAAGGAATATGAATTAGAGTTAGATTAATCAATTAGTCAATCAAGAGCGTCCGTATCGATTAGAAAATTTTTGGGAATCTAAAATAACAAATGTAGGTGATATTTGTAATCGCTGGATAGACGTAGGAGTTTAAATAAACAAGACTGTTCTGATTCAGCCAAAACTCCATCCCACCTAAACAGTCTGAAATAGCAGGCTGTCTTTTCAAACAGCTCTTACACTAAAAAGGGCATTGTCATCATTCACAATTTCACAGTATTATTCCAACCTGATAGTGTGGACAGGTACACTACATGACCAAAAGTATGTGGACATCTGCTCGTCGAACATCTCATTCCAAAATCATGGGCATTAATATGGAGTTGGTCCCCCCCTTTGCTGCTATAACAGCCTCCACTCTTCTGGGAAGGCTTTCCACTAGATGTTGAAACATTGCTGCAGGGCCACAAGAGCATTAGTGAGGTCGGGCACTGATTTTGGGAGGTCATTTCTGTATGGACCTTGCTTTGTGCAAGGGGGCATTGTCATGCTGAAACAGGAAAGGGCCTTCCCCAAACTGTTGCCACAAAGTTGGAAGCACAGAATCGTCTAGAATGTCATTGTATGCTGTAGTATTAAGATTCCCCTTCACTGGAACTAAGGGGCCTGAACCATGAAAAACAGCCCCAGACCATTATTCCTCCTCCACCAAACCTTACAGTTGGCACTATGCATTTGGGCAGGTAGCGTTCTCCTGGCATCCACCAAACCCAGATTCGTCCGTCGGACTGCCAGATGGTGAAGCATGATCCATCACTCCAGAGAAGGCATTTCCACTGCTCCAGAGTCCAATGGCGGCGAGCATTACACCACTCCAGCCGACGCTTGGCATTGCGCATGGTGATCTTACGCTTGAGTGCGGCTGCTCAGCCATGGAAACCCATTTCATGAATCTAGAGACGAACAGTTATTGTGCTGGCGTTGCTTCCAGAGGCAGTTTGGAACTCGGTAGTGAGTGTTGCAACCGAGGACAGAGCATTTTTACGCGCTACATGCTTCAGCACTCGGCGGTTCCGTTCTGTGAGCTTGTGTGGCCTACCACTTTGTGGCTGAGCCGTTGTTGCTCCTAGACGTTTCCACTTGACAATAACAGCACTTACAGTTGACCAGGCATCTCTAGCAGGGCAGAAATTTGCCGAACTGGCTTGTTGAAAAGGTGGCATTCTATGACGGTGCCACATTGTCACTGAGCTCTTCAGTACGGGCCATTCTACTGCCAATGTTCCTATGGAGATTGCATGGCTGTGTGCTCGATTTTATACACCTGTCAGCAACGGGTGTGGCTGAAATAGCCGAATCCACTAATCTGAAGGGGTGTCCACCTACCTTTGGCCATGAAGTGTATACAAAACACAGGAGAATCATGTTTTTGACTGCACTGGGCCTTTAAATAATTAATTGTCTCTAACACTCATCTAGAATCAGAAAAGTTATGCAACAAATGTCACAAGGAATTTCTCTTGGCGTTGTACATTGAAGTATCCCCCCCCCAAAAAAAAACAACAACAACAACAACACATGAACAATAAATTAATGGATTGTGAAGGTGTGTTGAAGTCATCCCAACTTTACTTGGTACTGGAGGTTCTTGCAGGCAACACAGCTGCTGCTGTTGTAGGGCTCAGAGCAGCCTCCCAGACACTGCTCATGGCAACATTGGTGGTCTCTGGTACAGGCCCGGTGCTTACAGCTGGGGGGACACACTGTGGGAGGAAGGAGGGGGAGGGGTTAGTGATAGGATTTACACAGAGAGAAAGAGTTCAGGTAATATCTTCATTCTGTTTCAAAACGTTTCCACCTACTGAATACGACCTTGGACTTTATCGGTCACATTCACTGTGGCCCTGATGTCTCCGTACCAGACCTGGGCCCTGCTGTCTCCATACCAGACCTGGGCCCTGCTGTCTCCGTACCAGACCTGGGCCCTGCTGTCTCCGTACCAGACCTGGGCCCTGTTGTCTCCATACCAGACCTGGGCCCTGTTGTCTCCATACCAGACCTGGGCCCTGTTGTCTCCATACCAGACCTGGGCCCTGCTGTCTCCGTACCAGACCTGGGCCCTGCTGTCTCCATACCAGACCTGGGCCCTGCTGTCTCCATACCAGACCTGGGCCCTGCTGTCTCCGTACCAGACCTGGGCCCTGATGTCTCCGTACCAGACCTGGGCCCTGATGTCTCCGTACCAGACCTGGGCCCTGATGTCTCCGTACCAGACCTGGGCCCTGATGTCTCCGTACCAGACCTGGGCCCTGCTGTCTCCGTACCAGACCTGGGCCCTGCTGTCTCCGTACCAGACCTGGGCCCTGCTGTCTCCATACCAGATCTGGGCCCTGCTGTCTCCTTACCAGACCTGGGCCCTGCTGTCTCCGTACCAGACCTGGGCCCTGCTGTCTCCGTACCAGACCTGGGCCCTGCTGTCTCCGTACCAGACCTGGGCCCTGCTGTCTCCGTACCAGACCTGGGCCCTGCTGTCTCCGTACCAGACCTGGGCCCTGCTGTCTCCGTACCAGACCTGGGCCCTGATGTCTCCGTATCAGACCTGGGCCCTGATGTCTCCGTACCAGACCTGGGCCCTGTTGTCTCCGTACTAGACCTGGGCCCTGATGTCTCCGTACCAGACCTGGGCCCTGCTGTCTCCATACCAGACCTGGGCCCTGATGTCTCCGTACCAGACCTGGACCCTGATGTCTCCGTACCAGACCTGGGCCCTGTTGTCTCCGTACCAGACCTGGCTCAAACACACGTCAAATACATTCTAATACTTGAAGTGCACTTGATTTCTAACCTAACCAACGTGAAGGGTGGGCGGATGTTTCATTTTTGGGACTATTCCATTGGTTCCATTGTACCTGGAAAGCTACATCAAGTGTACTGTGTATTTGGTATACAGTATGTGCTTGACCCAGGTTTGCCACACACACACACACCCACTAGTGTTGTCACGATACCACAACTTTGACTTGGATACCGATACCAGGTTTAGTATCACGCTACTCGATACCATCACGATACTCGATATCAAAACAATACCACAGAAGAAAAATATGCTGTATTAGCCAAAGCCACAGAATGGCCCTTGATCCAGACAGCGTCTACACCTTTTGTTTACGAAGCACGTGACGAATACAATTTGATTTGATAAACTCAGCTACTGCTCTGTTCAATCGTTGGGCATCGTTTGAGTTCAATATCATTTCATTTTACGTCAACATTTTTCACACAGCCATTTATGCATTAATTTATGAATTATACAATCACACAATCAATGTGACTTTTTTTTAAACCAATCTAACTACATAGCATAATGGTAATCATTTATTTGAATGGTAAATCTCTATTGATAAACTGGCTAAATCAAGATATAGAGTAGGTCTATTCACAGACTCGCTCAATACGGAAGTAGTCAGATGACGTGGATGCTACGCTACAGGACTGTTTTGCTAGCACAGACTGGAATATGTTCAGAGATTCATCCAATGGCATTGAGGAGTATACCACCTCAGTCACCAGCTTCATCAATAAGTGCGTCGACGACGTCGTCCCCACAGTGACCGTACGTACATATCCCAACCAGAAGCCATGGATTACAGGCAATATCCGCATCGAGCTAAAGGCTAGAGCTGCCGCTTTCAAGGAGCGGGACACTAATCCGGACGCTTATAACAAATCCCGCTACGCCCTCAGATGAACCATCAAACAAGCAAAGCGTCAATACAGGACTAAGATTGAATCCTACTATACCAGCTCTGACGCTCTTCGGATGTGGCAGGGTTTGTAAACTACTACAGACTACAAAGGGAAACCCAGCCGCGAGCTGCCCAGTGAGGCGAGCCTACCAGACGAGCTAGATGCCTTTTATGCTCGCTTTGAGGCAAGCAACACTGAAGTATGCATGAGAGCACCAGCTGTTCCGGACGACTGTGTGATCACGCTCTCGGTAGCTGATGTGAGCAAGACCTATAAACAGGTCAACATTCACAAAGCCGCGGGGCCAGACGGATTACCAGGACGTGTACTCAAAGCATGCACGGACCAACTGGTAAGTGTCTTCACTGACATTGTCAACCTCTCCCTGACTGAGTCTGTAATACCTACATGTTTCAAGCAGACCACCATAGTCCCTGTGCACAAGGAAGCGAAGGTAACCTGCCTAAATGATTACCGCCCCGTAGCACTCATGTCTGTAGCCATGAAGTGCTTTGAAAGGCAGGTCATGGCTCACATCAACACCATCATCCCGGAAACCCTAGACCCACTCCAATTCGCATACCGCCCCAACAGATCCACAGATGATGCAATCTCTATTGCACTCCACACTGCCCTTTCCCACCTGGACAAAAGGAACACCTATGTGAGAATGCTATTCATTGACTACAGCTCAGCATTCAACACCATAGTGCCCACAAAGCTCATCACTAAGCAACTGGATCCTGGACTTCCTGACGGGCCGCCCCTAGGTGGTAAAGGTAGGCAACAACACATCTGCCACGCTGATCCTCAACATTGGGGTCCCTTAGGGGTGCATGCTTAGTCCCCTCCTGTACTCCCTGTTCACCCATGACTGCATGGCCAAACATGACTCCAACACCATCATTACGTTTGCTGACGACACAACAGTGGTAGGCCTGATCACCGACAACGATTAGACAGCCTATAGGGAGGTCAGAGACCTGGCAGTGTGGTTTCAGGACAACAACCTCTCCCTCAACGTGAGCAAGACAAAGGAGCTGATCGTGGACTACAGGAAAAGGTGTGCCGAACAGGCCCCCATTAACATCGACGGGGCTGTAGTGGAGTGGGTAGAGAGTTTCAAGTTCCTTGGTGTCCACATCACCAACAAACTATCATGGTCTAAACATACCAAGACAGTCGTGAAGAGGGCACGACAACACCTTTTCCCCCTCAGGAGACTGAAAAGATTTGGCATGGGTCTCCAGATCCTCAAAAAGTTATACATCACCGCCTGGTATGGCAACTGCTCGGCATCTGACCGTATGGCGCTACAGAGGGTAGTGCGTACGGCCCAGTACATCACTGGGGCCAAGCTTCCTGCCATCTAGGACCCATATACCAGGCGGTGTCAGAGGAAGGCCCAAAAAATTGTCAAAGACTCCAGTCACCCTAGTCATAGACTGTTCTCTCTGCTACCGCACGGCAAGCGGTACCGGAGCGCCAAGTCTAGGACCAAAAGGCTCCTTAACAGCTTCTACCCCCAAGCCATAAGACTGCTGAACAATTAATAAAATGGCCACCCAGACTATTTACATTGACACTTGATTGATTGATTGATTTAATGCATATGCAATAGGAGTGTGTGCATGCATTGAGTTGTTGAGCTTGTTTTGGCTGATTTCACGGGGCTACAGACGAAAATCTGTTTCCCTTCCATTTGGGACTTATTTTATTGTACTGATCAACAACATTTGCATAGAAGTAGCTTATTTTATAAAAGTGCACGCTGTCTCTTTAATCAGTAATGATGTCATTCACAAGGGAAGAGGGGGCGGTCCTATTCACACACACAGTCAGTTCGCTGAGGCAATAGATACTCTTTGGGAGAGACGCGAAAGAGAGACCGATTAAGTTAATTAATAAAGTTTTGGTGGCAATCAGCTTTGAAATCAGCATATTTTTTTGCTGGGTAATGAATTTGTTAGCTTCAGCTAGCATGGAAAGTTAGCCTACAAAGCCGGAAGCTTCCATTATCATCTTGCATTGTAAAGTGTTCTAGCCTGTATGGACATTGTTTTAAGAACAGTAATTAACAGTGTCAACCTTTCTACATGCCGTGTCACATTATTCAAGTGTGTAAACTTCTGTGCAGCATGAGCGGGTGAGCTAACATGATGCAGCCCAGATTGCCAGTGCAGGCTAAGTGGAGCAGGCACGGTGCGATCACGCCATAAGGGGGACATCGGCTAGGCTGATACAGACTTGTTCTTTGACAGAAGTACCGAAAGTAACAACAATTCTAATACCGAACCATTTTCCATGTTCTAGTATCGGAAAAAGTACCGAAGTTTCGGTATACCGTGCAACACTAACACATACACACGGTAACGTTCATTGCCATCGCTGAGTTTCAATGCCAGTTGGCACTGGCAGTGTGTGTGTGTATATTTTGTGTCACTGAGAGAGAGGTAAACACCTTGCTGACTGCCTGTCCTGCAGGATTAAATCATCTCAGGTAGCCCCATGGAGCCAGATTAGATTAGATTAGGATTGGTCAACAGCCTAACGATGGCCTCAGGCCACAGGTCACAGGTCAGGTCACATGCCCTGAAAGGGTGTGTTTGTGAGTGTGTGCTGCATTAACAACTGACTGAACAAGCAACCGCAAACACACAGACAAAGATATCATAGCAGGTCAATAACCATTCCAATGTAGAGCAAAACACCACCACAGAAAGGGGCTCTGACTGACACTGCATTATACTGACTGTCACTGCATTATACTGACTGGCACACTGCATTATACTGACTGGCACTGCATTATACTGACTGGCACTGCATTATACTGACTGACACTGCATTATACTGACTGGCACTGCATTATACTGACTGGCACTGCATTATACTGACTGGCACTGCATTATACTGACTGGCACACTGCATTATACTGACTGGCACACTGCATTATACTGACTGGCACTGCATTATACTGACTGGCACTGCACTATACTGACTGGCACTGCATTATACTGACTGACACTGCATTATACTGACTGGCACTGCATTATACTGACTGACACTGCGTTATACTGACTGGCACTGCATTATACTGACTGGCACTGCATTATACTGACTGACACTGCATTATACTGACTGGCACTGCATTATACTGACTGGCACACTGCATTATACTGACTGGCACTGCATTATACTGACTGGCACACTGCATTATACTGACTGGCACTGCATTATACTGACTGGCACACTGCATTATACTGACTGGCACTGCATTATACTGACTGGCACTGCATTATACTGACTGGCACTGCATTATACTGACTGGCACACTGCATTATACTGACTGGCACACTGCATTATACTGACTGGCACTGCATTATACTGACTGGCACTGCATTATACTGACTGGCACTGCATTATACTGACTGGCACACTGCATTATACTGACTGGCACACTGCATTATACTGACTGGCACTGCACTATACTGACTGGCACACTGCATTATACTGACTGACACTGCATTATACTGACTGGCACTGCATTATACTGACTGGCACACTGCATTATACTGACTGGCACACTGCATTATACTGACTGGCACTGCATTATACTGACTGGCACTGCATTATACTGACTGGCACTGCATTATACTGACTGGCACTGCATTATACTGACTGGCACTGCATTATACTGACTGGCACACTGCATTATACTGACTGGCACTGCATTATACTGACTGGCACTGCACTATACTGACTGGCACACTGCATTATACTGACTGGCACACTGCATTATACTGACTGGCACTGCATTATACTGACTGGCACACTGCATTATACTGACTGGCACACTGCATTATACTGACTGGCACTGCATTATACTGACTGGCACTGCATTATACTGACTGGCACACTGCATTATACTGACTGGCACTGCATTATACTGACTGGCACTGCATTATACTGACTGGCACTGCATTATACTGACTGGCACTGCATTATACTGACTGGCACTGCACTATACTGACTGGCACTGCACTATACTGACTGGCACTGCACTATACTGACTGGCACTGCACTATACTGACTGGCACTGCATTATACTGACTGGCACTGCATTATACTGACTGGCACTGCATTATACTGACTGGCACTGCGTTATACTGACTGGCACTGCGTTATACTGACTGACACTGCATTATACTGACTGGCACTGCATTATACTGACTGGCACACTGCATTATACTGACTGGCACTGCACTATACTGACTGGCACTGCACTATACTGACTGGCACACCGCATTATACTGACTGGCACTGCATTATACTGACTGGCACTGCATTATACTGACTGGCACTGCATTATACTGACTGGCACTGCACTATACTGACTGGCACTGCACTATACTGACTGGCACTGCACTATACTGACTGGCACTGCACTATACTGACTGGCACTGCATTATACTGACTGGCACTGCATTATACTGACTGACACTGCGTTATACTGACTGGCACTGCATTATACTGACTGGCACTGCATTATACTGACTGACACTGCATTATACTGACTGGCACTGCATTATACTGACTGGCACACTGCATTATACTGACTGGCACTGCATTATACTGACTGGCACTGCATTATACTGACTGGCACTGCATTATACTGACTGGCACACTGCATTATACTGACTGGCACACTGCATTATACTGACTGGCACTGCATTATACTGACTGGCACTGCATTATACTGACTGGCACTGCATTATACTGACTGGCACACTGCATTATACTGACTGGCACACTGCATTATACTGACTGGCACTGCACTATACTGACTGGCACACTGCATTATACTGACTGACACTGCATTATACTGACTGGCACTGCATTATACTGACTGGCACACTGCATTATACTGACTGGCACTGCATTATACTGACTGGCACTGCATTATACTGACTGGCACTGCATTATACTGACTGGCACACTGCATTATACTGACTGGCACACTGCATTATACTGACTGGCACTGCATTATACTGACTGGCACTGCACTATACTGACTGGCACACTGCATTATACTGACTGGCACACTGCATTATACTGACTGGCACTGCATTATACTGACTGGCACACTGCATTATACTGACTGGCACACTGCATTATACTGACTGGCACTGCATTATACTGACTGGCACACTGCATTATACTGACTGGCACACTGCATTATACTGACTGGCACTGCATTATACTGACTGGCACTGCATTATACTGACTGGCACACTGCATTATACTGACTGGCACACTGCATTATACTGACTGGCACTGCATTATACTGACTGGCACTGCACTATACTGACTGGCACTGCACTATACTGACTGGCACTGCACTATACTGACTGGCACTGCACTATACTGACTGGCACTGCATTATACTGACTGGCACTGCATTATACTGACTGGCACTGCATTATACTGACTGACACTGCGTTATACTGACTGGCACTGCGTTATACTGACTGGCACTGCATTATACTGACTGACACTGCATTATACTGACTGGCACTGCATTATACTGACTGGCACACTGCATTATACTGACTGGCACTGCACTATACTGACTGGCACTGCACTATACTGACTGGCACACCGCATTATACTGACTGGCACTGCATTATACTGACTGGCACTGCATTATACTGACTGGCACTGCATTATACTGACTGGCACTGCATTATACTGACTGGCACTGCATTATACTGACTGGCACTGCACTATACTGACTGGCACTGCACTATACTGACTGGCACTGCACTATACTGACTGGCACTGCACTATACTGACTGGCACTGCATTATACTGACTGGCACTGCATTATACTGACTGGCACTGCATTATACTGACTGACACTGCGTTATACTGACTGGCACTGCATTATACTGACTGGCACTGCATTATACTGACTGACACTGCATTATACTGACTGGCACTGCATTATACTGACTGGCACACTGCATTATACTGACTGGCACTGCACTATACTGACTGGCACACCGCATTATACTGACTGGCACTGCATTATACTGACTGGCACTGCATTATACTGACTGGCACTGCATTATACTGACTGGCACTGCATTATACTGACTGGCAAACTGCGTTATACTGACTGGCACTGCATTATACTGACTGGCACTGCATTATACTGACTGACACTGCATTATACTGACTGACACTGCATTATGCTGACTGGCACTGCATTATACTGACTGGCACTGCATTATACTGACTGGCACTGCATTATACTGACTGGCACTGCATTATACTGACTGGCACTGCATTATACTGACTGGCACACTGCATTATACTGACTGGCACTGCATTATACTGACTGGCACACTGCATTATACTGACTGGCACACTGCACTATACTGACTGGCACACTGCGTTATACTGATTGGCACTGCATTATACTGACTGGCACACTGCATTATGCTGACTGGCACACTGCATTATACTGACTGGCACTGCATTATACTGACTGGCACACTGCGTTACTGACTGGCACTGCATTATACTGACTGACACTGCACTATACTGACTGGCACACTGCACTATACTGACTGGCACACTGCACTATACTGACTGGCACTGCATTATACTGACTGGCACACTGCATTATACTGACTGGCACTGCATTATACTGACTGGCACACTGCATTATACTGACTGGCACTGCATTATACTGACTGGCACACTGCGTTATACTGACTGGCACTGCATTATACTGACTGGCACACTGCATTATACTGACTGGCACACTGCATTATACTGACTGGCACACTGCGTTATACTGACTGACACTGCATTATACTGACTGGCACACTGCGTTATACTGACTGGCACACTGCATTATACTGACTGGCACACTGCATTATACTGACTGGCACTGCATTATACTGACTGGCACTGCATTATACTGACTGGCACACTGCATTATACTGACTGGCACACTGCATTATACTGACTGGCACACTGCATTATACTAACTGGCACACTGCATTATACTGACTGGCACTGCATTATACTGACTGGCACACTGCATTATACTGACTGGCACACTGCATTATACTGACTGGCACACTGCATTATACTGACTGACACACTGCATTATACTGACTGGCACACTGCATTATACTGACTGGCACACTGCGTTATACTGACTGGCACACTGCGTTATACTGACTGGCACACTGCGTTATACTGACTGGCACACTGCGTTATACTGACTGGCACACTGCATTATACTGACTGACACTGCATTATACTGACTGACACACTGCATTATACTGACTGACACACTGCATTACTGACTGGCACACTGCATTATACTGACTGGCACACTGCATTATACTGACTGGCACACTGCATTATACTGACTGGCATACTGCATTATACTGACTGGCATACTGCATTATACTGACTGGCACTGCATTATACTGACTGGCACTGCATTATACTGACTGGCACACTGCATTATACTGACTGGCACACTGCATTATACTGACTGGCATACTGCATTATACTGACTGGCATACTGCATTATACTGACTGGCACACTGCATTATACTGACTGGCACACTGCATTATACTGACTGGCAAACTGCGTTATACTGACTGGCAAACTGCGTTATACTGACTGGCAAACTGCGTTATACTGACTGGCACTGCATTATACTGACTGGCACTGCATTATACTGACTGGCACTGCATTATACTGACTGGCACTGCATTATACTGACTGGCACACTGCATTATACTGACTGGCACACTGCATTATACTGACTGGCACTGCATTATACTGACTGACACTGCATTATACTGACTGGCACACTGCATTAGACTGACTGGCACACTGCATTATACTGACTGACACTGCATTATACTGACTGGCACACTGCGTTATACTGACTGACACTGCATTAGACTGACTGGCACACTGCATTATACTGACTGGCACACTGCATTATACTGACTGGCACACTGCATTATACTGACTGGCACACTGCATTATACTGACTGGCACACTGCATTATACTGACTGGCACTGCATTATACTGACTGGCACACTGCATTATACTGACTGGCACACTATATTATACTGACTGACACACTGCATTATACTGACTGGCACACTGCATTATACTGACTGGCACACTGCGTTATACTGACTGACACTGCATTATACTGACTGACACTGCATTATACTGACTGGCACTGCATTATACTGACTGGCACACTGCATTATACTGACTGACACTGCATTATACTGACTGGCACTGCACTATACTGACTGGCACACTGCATTATACTGACTGGCACACTGCATTATACTGACTGGCACTGCATTATACTGACTGGCACACTGCATTATACTCACTGGCACTGCATTATACTGACTGGCACTGCACTATACTGACTGGCACTGCACTATACTGACTGGTACTGCACTATACTGACTGGCACTGCATTATACTGACTGGCACTGCATTATACTGACTGGCACTGTATTATACTGACTGGCACTGCATTATACTGACTGACACTGCGTTATACTGACTGGCACTGCATTATACTGACTGACACTGCATTATACTGACTGGCACTGCATTATACTGACTGGCACACTGCATTATACTGACTGGCACTGCACTATACTGACTGACACTGCACTATACTGACTGGCACACTGCATTATACTGACTGGCACTGCATTATACTGACTGGCACTGCATTATACTGACTGAAACTGCATTATACTGACTGGCACTGCATTATACTGACTGGCAAACTGCGTTATACTGACTGGCACTGCATTATACTGACTGGCACTGCATTATACTGACTGACACTGCATTATGCTGACTGGCACTGCATTATACTGACTGGCACTGCATTATACTGACTGGCACTGCATTATACTGACTGGCACACTGCATTATACTGACTGGCACACTGCGTTATACTGACTGGCACTGCATTATACTGACTGACACTGCACTATACTGACTGGCACACTGCACTATACTGACTGGCACACTGCATTATACTGATTGGCACTGCATTATACTGACTGGCACACTGCGTTATACTGACTGGCACTGCATTATACTGACTGACACTGCACTATACTGACTGGCACACTGCGTTATACTGACTGGCACACTGCATTATACTGACTGGCACTGCATTATACTGACTGGCACACTGCGTTACTGACTGGCACTGCATTATACTGACTGACACTGCACTATACTGACTGGCACACTGCACTATACTGACTGGCACACTGCATTATACTGACTGGCACTGCATTATACTGACTGGCACACTGCGTTATACTGACTGGCACTGCATTATACTGACTGGCACACTGCATTATACTGACTGGCACTGCATTATACTGACTGGCACACTGCGTTATACTGACTGGCACTGCATTATACTGACTGGCACACTGCATTATACTGACTGGCACACTGCATTATACTGACTGGCACACTGCGTTATACTGACTGACACTGCATTATACTGACTGGCACACTGCGTTATACTGACTGGCACACTGCATTATACTGACTGGCACACTGCATTATACTGACTGGCACTGCATTATACTGACTGGCACTGCATTATACTGACTGGCACTGCATTATACTGACTGGCACACTGCATTATACTGACTGGCACACTGCATTATACTGACTGGCACACTGCATTATACTGACTGGCACACTGCATTATACTGACTGGCACTGCATTATACTGACTGGCACACTGCATTATACTGACTGGCACTGCATTATACTGACTGGCACACTGCATTATACTGACTGGCACACTGCATTATACTGACTGACACACTGCATTATACTGACTGGCACACTGCATTATACTGACTGGCACACTGCGTTATACTGACTGGCACACTGCGTTATACTGACTGGCACACTGCGTTATACTGACTGGCACACTGCATTATACTGACTGGCACACTGCATTATACTGACTGGCACACTGCATTATACTGACTGACACTGCATTATACTGACTGGCACACTGCATTATACTGACTGGCACTGCATTATACTGACTGGCAATGTATTATACTGACTGGCACTGCATTATACTGACTGGCACACTGCATTATACTGACTGGCACACTGCATTATACTGACTGACACACTGCATTATACTGACTGACACTGCATTATACTGACTGGCACTGCATTATACTGACTGACACTGCATTATACTGACTGACACTGCATTATACTGACTGGCACTGCATTATACTGACTGGCAATGTATTATACTGACTGGCACTGCATTATACTGACTGGCACACTGCATTATACTGACTGGCACACTGCATTATACTGACTGACACACTGCATTATACTGACTGACACTGCATTATACTGACTGGCACTGCATTATACTGACTGACACTGCATTATACTGACTGACACTGCATTATACTGACTGGCACACTGCATTAGACTGACTGGCACACTGCATTATACTGACTGGCACTGCATTATACTGACTGGCACATTGCATTATACTGACTGGCACATTGCATTATACTGACTGGCAAACTGCGTTATACTGACTGGCAAACTGCGTTATACTGACTGGCACTGCATTATACTGACTGGCACACTGCATTATACTGACTGGCACACTGCATTATACTGACTGGCACTGCATTATACTGACCGGCACTGCATTATACTGACTGGCACACTGCATTATACTGACTGGCACTGCATTATACTGACTGGCACTGCATTATACTGACTGGCACTGCATTATACTGACTGGCACACTGCATTATACTGACTGGCACACTGCATTATACTGACTGGCACTGCATTATACTGACTGACACTGCATTATACTGACTGGCACACTGCATTAGACTGACTGGCACACTGCATTATACTGACTGACACTGCATTATACTGACTGGCACACTGCGTTATACTGACTGACACTGCATTAGACTGACTGGCACACTGCATTATACTGACTGACACTGCATTATACTGACTGGCACACTGCATTATACTGACTGGCACACTGCATTATACTGACTGGCACACTGCATTATACTGACTGGCACTGCATTATACTGACTGGCACACTGCATTATACTGACTGGCACACTGCATTATACTGACTGACACACTGCATTATACTGACTGGCACACTGCATTATACTGACTGGCACACTGCATTATACTGACTGGCACACTGCGTTATACTGACTGGCACACTGCGTTATACTGACTGGCACACTGCGTTATACTGACTGGCACACTGCGTTATACTGACTGGCACACTGCATTATACTGACTGGCACACTGCATTATACTGACTGACACTGCATTATACTGACTGACACACTGCATTATACTGACTGACACACTGCATTACTGACTGGCACACTGCATTATACTGAGTGACACTGCATTATACTGACTGACACACTGCATTATACTGAGTGACACTGCATTATACTGAGTGACACTGCATTATACTGACTGACACTGCATTATACTGACTGACACACTGCATTATACTGACTGACACACTGCATTATACTGAGTGACACTGCATTATACTGAGTGAAACTGCATTATACTGAGTGACACTGCATTATACTGACTGACACTGCATTATACTGACTGACACTGCATTATACTGACTGACACACTGCATTATACTGAGTGACACTGCATTATACTGAGTGACACTGCATTATACTGAGTGACACTGCATTATACTGAGTGATACTGTGAATCCTGTGTTGTTGTCTGAACTCCTTTACCAACACAAGTGATATCCTTTATCTGTGTCAACTCCCACTCCCAACATTGCTCTGGTGTGTGTGTGTGTGTGTCTCTCTCTCTCTCTGCTGAGGTTAATTAGTGTCGCAGTCATGTGACATGGGGTCAGCCCTCTAGGAGCACAACATGGACCCCTGTCCTTCCTGACTGTGTGTGTGTGTGTGTGTGTGTGTGTGTGTGTGTGTGTGTGTGTGTGTGTGTGTGTGTGTGTGTGTGTGGGTAAGAGGGGGTGGTGCAAGGGGCTAATGACAGAATATAACGGTATCAAATGAGGGGATTAGATACAGGGTTTCTGAATGAGTAGTTAACATTGATGAAATCCTCTTGACAGTATTTTCTCTGAATATTGGGTGTTGAATACTCTCTGCCTGTCTCCTTTCCCCCCTTCGGTCTCTCTCAGCCGCAACATACACACTGCCTCTACCAGCCCTAAACACACACACAAAATCACTCGCTTTGCCTGCAGCCCTTCACACATACCGCACAGACTCCTGATCCAGTACTGACTCCATTCCATCACACAGCGGCAGCTGCAGATCCACCCTCAGCTTTAACCAATGTGTTGCCTGGTAGGGGGAGCTGGCCTCTCTCTCTTTAACCAATGTGTTGACTGGTAGGGGGAGCTGGCCTCCCTCTCTTTAACCAATGTGTTGACTGGTAGGGGGAGCTGGCCTCTCTCTCTTTAACCAATGTGTTGCCTGGTAGGGGGAGCTGGCCTCTCTCTCTTTAACCAATGTGTTGCCTGGTAGGGGGAGCTGGCCTCTCTCTCTTTAACCAATGTGTTGACTGGTAGGGGGAGCTGGCCTCTCTCTCTTTAACCAATGTGTTGACTGGTAGGGGGAGCTGGCCTCTCTCTCTTTAACCAATGTGTTGACTGGTAGGGGGAGCTGGCCTCCCTCTCTTTAACCAATGTGTTGACTGGTAGGGGGAGCTGGCCTCTCTCTCTTTAACCAATGTGTTGACTGGTAGGGGGAGCTGGCCTCTCTCTCTTTAACCAATGTGTTGACTGGTAGGGGGAGCTGGCCTCTCTCTCTTTAACCAATGTGTTGACTGGTAGGAGCTACTGAGTTAACCCTTTAAGTGCTGGAGACGCTGAACAATGACATGCATGTAAAGTAGACCAGAACCACATAGTAAAACAGGCCGACGCTGCACTTTGGTGCACGTACGACACACACACACCCACTATCCCACTATCCCACTATCCCACTATCCCACTATCCCACACACCCACTATCCCACTATCCCACTATCCCACTATCCCACTATCCCACTATCCCACACACCCACTATCCCACACACCCACTATCCCACTATCCCACTATCCCACTATCCCACTATCCCACTATCCCACTATCCCACTATCCCACTATCCCTGCCAGCGTGGCAGTGAGGAATCGTCCTGCGCAGAGACACTAGCTGTGTCCCAAATGACAGCCTATTGCCTGTAAAGTGCACTGCTTTTGACCAGGGCCCACAGAGCGGTTTGAGCCAGTCACGTGTGTTTGTTTACAAAGAAAAACAACAAGCAAAATGGGAGCTTCGTTAGGTGAGTCACTCCAGCAGCGCAGATTAAGTGAGGTGATCAAGTTACACTTGTATGAAATTCACTACTAATGTTTGCCAGCTATATATCTTATAACTATTAAGTTAACTATCTAAGATGTGCCCAAGACATTCTCTCCAGCTGGGTTTTGCTAACTTGCTAATGTTAGCTAAGTGGCTAACGTTAGCTTGCAATATCAAGCTTCTTGGTAACAGCAGCAGAGACAATGCCCTCCTGGATTAAGATCCCTGCTGCCTAATATTTGTTTTGTGCATGCTGAAAACTTCATTGAGATACAGTGCATTCGGAAAGTATTTAGACCCCTTGACTTTTTCCACATTTTGTTACGTTACAGCCTTATTCTAAAATGGATTAAATTGTTTTTTCCCCCTCATCAATCTACACATAATACCCCATAATGACAAAGCAAGAACAGGTTTTTAGAAATTTGTGCAAATGTATATAAAAAACAACAACGGAAATATCACATTTACATAAATATTCAGACCGTTAATCAGTACTTTACTCACCTTTGGCAGCGATTACAGCCTCGAGTCTTCTTGGGTATGACACTACAAGCTTGGCACACCTGTATTTGGGGAGTTTCTCTCATTCTTCTCTGCAGATCCTCTCAAGCTCTGTCAGGTTGGATGGGGAGCGTTGCTGCACAGCTATTTTCAGGTCTCTCCAGAGATGTTAGATCGAGTTCAATCCTGGTTTCATCAGACCAGAGAATCTTGTTTCTCATGGTCTGAGAGTCTTTAGGTGCCTTTTGGCAAACTCCAAGCGGGCTTTCATGTGCCTTTTACTGAGGAGTGGCTTCCGTCTGGCCACTCTACCATAAAGGCCTTATTGGTGGAGTGCTGCAGAGATGGTTGTCCTTCTGGAAGGTTCTCCCATCTCCACAGAGGAACTCTGGAGCTCTGTCAGAGTGCATTGGATTCTTGGCCACCTCCCTGACCAAGGCCCTTCTCCCCCGATTGCTCAGTTTGGCAGGGTGGCCAGCTCTAGGAAGAGTCTTGGTGGTTCCAAACTTCTTCCATTTAAGAATGATGGAGGCCACTGTGTTCTTCGGGACCTTCAATGCTGCAGACATTTTTTGGTACTCTCCCCAGATCTGTGCCTCGACACAATCCTGTCTTGGAGCTCTACGGACAATTCCTTCAACCTCAGGGCTTAGTTTTTGCTCTGACATGCACTGTCAACTGTAGGACCTTATATAGACAGGTGTGTGCCTTTCCAGATCATGTCCAATCAATTGAATTTATCACAGGTGGAATCCAATCAAGTTGTAGAAACATCTCAAGGATGATCAATGGAAACAGGATGCAGCTGAGCTCAATTTTTACATTTTACATTTATGTCATTTAGCAGACGCTCTTATCCAGAGCGACTTACAGGAGCAATTAGGGTTAAGTGCCTTGCTCAAGGGCACATCGACAGATTTTTCACCTAGTCGGCTCGGGAATTAGAACCAGCGACCTTTCGGTAACTTGCACAATGCTCTTAACCACTAAGCTACCTGCCGCTCAATATCGAGTCTCATAGCAAAAAGGTCTGAATACTTATGTAAATAAGGTATTTGCAAAAATAAAATAAAAAACCTGTTTTCATTTTGTCATTATGGGCTATTGTGTGTAGATTGATGAGGGGAAATACTTAATTTAATCAATTTTAGAATAAGGCTGTAACGTAACAAAATGTGGAAAAAGTTAAGGGGTCTGAATACTTTCCGAATGCACTGTACTTGCATTACTTTGAGCTGGGTTGTCTGTCCTAGTAGTAAATGTTTGCATGCGCTCGTTAGCATTTACCTAGCATCCACTATGATACTTCCTTAGTCCTTGTTAGCAGTTTGTTAGCACTCTGGTAAGTGAAGTTTTTTTTGCCTTTTTATTTTTATTTTTGTTGAACAGATAACGCCCCTTGTGTCCACTACCGGTGATAAGGTATATCTGGATACCGCCCAACCCTAGCAGTTAACATTTAATTGAGAAAAGCCTTTCCATCTACCAGCAGACGGTTATCATTAGCATTATTGCTAACGGCTACACAAAGTGGTAGACTAGACACGAGCGCACCGCACACAACACACACTAGTCTCGAAAACCTGACCCTAGGCAACACAGTGACTAGGGTCTGGTTTGAATGATGGACCGTTCTGCCTACGTCGATAAGGTAACTCTAGTCATGACAGAACGTTGCGATTCAAAAACAAAGTTTGCAGGCAAAATCTTTTCAGTGGTTTTAGTTAAGGTCGTTGATGCAAACTAACCACTTGGGAAATGCACTCATTAAAAATAACCTCTGTGATCTTCATCTTGCTAGCTGCTATTTTGTATTTTATGCAAGCGGATACAGTAGTGAGTTAGTCAGTGACGTAGTTCCTCTATGCCAAAAGAGTCATTGAAACCAGACCCTAGTCACTGTGTTGCCTAGTCAATGGGTGGCCAAGGGATTGTGTGTTGCCTAGTCACTGTGTGTTGCCTAGTCACTGTGTGTTGCTTAGGGACGGGTTTTGGAGACTACACAGACAGGAGCATTCCTGTGCCGTTTCAGAAAGTTGCTGAAAAATGTTGTTCTTGTCTTTTGATTAATTTGGACAAATTAATACATTTTCTAATAAGTTCAATACATTTAGTTTAATTCCTACTAAGTTCAATACATTTTTGAATATTGTTGAATTCCATTTTAATGTCTGGATTCTGTGATTCCGTCTGCGTTTTTCCGCAATACAGATTTTATAGGGTCCTACATCTCATTGTTATGTCTCCTCTGCCCCTCCTTTCCCCATTCCATAAAGGAATGGCAAATAAGTCTGGCTGCACCACCGGTTGGCAAACGTATTGCAAATTCAGAAATCATGTGACTAAACTGAATAAAAAGAAGAAGAAACAACACTATGAAACAAGGCTAAATTACATAAAGAATGACAGTAAAAAGCTTTGGAGCACTTTAAATGACATTTTGGGAAAAAAGGCAAACTCAGCTCCATCATTCATTGAATCAGATGGCTCATTCATCACAAAACCAACTGATATTGCCAACTACTTAAATATTTTTTTCATTGGTAAGATTAGCAAACTTAGTCATGACATGCCAGCAACAATTGCTGACACTACACATCCAAGTATATCTGACCAAATTATGAAAGACAAGCATTGTCATTTTGAATTCCGTAAAGTGAGTGTGGAAGAGGTGGAAGAATTATTGTTGTCTATTAACAATGACAAGCCACCGGGTTCTGACAACTTGGATGGAAAATTACTGAGGATAATAGCGGACGATATTGTCACTCCTAGTCATTCCGCTACCTAAGAATAGTAAAGCCCCTTTTACTGGCTCAAATATCCGACCAATTAGCCTGTTACCAACCCTTAATACACTATTGGAAAAAATGGTGTTTGACCAGATACAATGCTATTTTACAATAAACAAATTGACAACAAACTTTCAGCATGCTTATAGACAAGGACATTCAACAAGCACAGCACTTACACAAATGACTGATGATTGGCTGAAAGAAATTGATGATAAAAAGATTGTGGGGGCTGTTTTGTTAGACTTCAGTGCGGCTTTTGACATTATTGATCATAGTCTGCTGCTGGAAAAACACATGTGTTATGGCTTTACACCCCCTGCAATAATGTGGATAAAGAGTTACTTGTCTAACAGAACACAGAGGGTGTTCTTTAATGGAAGCCTCTCAAACATAATCCAGGTAGAATCAGGAATTCCCCAGGGCAGCTATCTAGGCCCCTTACTTTTTTCCATCTTTACTAACGACATTTCACTGGCTTTGAGTAAATGCGGATGACCCAACACTATACACGTCAGCTACTACAGCAACTGAAATAACTGCAACACTTAACAAAGAGTTGCAGTTAGTTTCGGAATGGGTGGCAAGGAATAAGTTAGTCCTACATATTTCCAAAACTAAAAGCATTGTATTTGGGTCAAATCATTCACTAAACCCTAAACCTCAACTACATCTCATAATGAATCATGTGGAAATTGAGCAATTTGAGGTGACTAAACTGCTTGGAGTAACCCTGGATTGTAAACTATCATGGTCAAAGCATATTGATACAACAGTAGCTAAGCTGGGGAGAAGTATGTCCATAATTAAGCGCTGCTCTGCCTTCTTAACAACAATATCAACAAGGCAGGTCCTACAGGCCCTAGTTTTGTCGCACCTAGACTACTGTTCAGTAGTGTGATCAGGTGCCACAAAGAGGGACTTGGGGAAATTGCAGTTGGCTCAGAACAGGGCAACACAGCTGGCCCTTAAAAGTACACGGAGAGCTAACATTAAATGACATGCATGTCAGTCTCTCCTGGCTCAGAGTGGAAGAGAGATTGACTTCATCACTGCTTGTTTTTGTAAGAGGTATTGACAAGCTGAATGTACCGAACTGTCTGTTTGGAATACTGGCACACAGCTCGGACACCCATGCATACCCCACAAGACATACCACCAGAGGTCTCTTCACAGTCTCCAGAACAGACTATGGGAGGCGCACAGTACTACATAGAGCCATGACCACATGGAACTCTATTCCACATCAGGTAACTGATGCAAGCAGTAGAATCAGATTTTTAAAAAACAGGTAAAAATACACCTTATGGAACAACAGAGACTGTGAAGAGACACACACAAAGGTATAGACACATGCATACGCCCACATTGTGATGTTGTTGTATGGTGGTATTAAACATTTTGTATTGTAGATAGGTGGTGGTGTGATAATGTTATGTGATGTACTGTTTTATATTTTGTTTTATATGTAATGTAAGTGTTTTGGTATTTTTGGACCCCAGGAAGAGTAGCTGCTGCCTTGGCAGCAGCTAATGGGGATCCCTAATAAATACAGATACAAAATCACATTGACTTTTTGGTTGAAATGTGAAAACCACTCTCAGTGTTTCACCTGCTCCCACCATCAGTCTCTCCTTCATTCATCACGAGACATAGAGCATGGTTACATGCACACAATAATACAATAATTATGGATAGTCAGATTAATATAATAGTTAGTTTAAAACGTTTACATGCTTTGCAAGAAGAACGATTTCCCTAATAATCCTGTTTACATGGACACATCTGAAATCAGGCTACCTGATGGGACTTTTAATACATGCAGAAGATCTACCAAAATAAACGTTCTACCACTGCGACCATGTTATTTTTGCAAAACATTTCGGACATACACATTTTGTATGCGAAAAGAATTAGCATACTTTCCGTTTTTTCTGAACTCACTTCACTTGTGCTACCGGTGCTGGTACATGCACAGATCAAATATATTAAGCTGTTTACATGTCCTAATAATTTGAAAGATATGCTATTACTTCGATTTTGACCGCTGATTAAGATAAGCAGAGTAAGGTGTTTATATGACCATTTCCATATTTGGCCAACAGTCATTATCAGTTTAATATCAAATTATTAGTGCATGTCAACGTACTCTGGTGTACCAGCGGGCCCAGATCGGATGTTACCATCCCAGTTAGGATGGTAGGAGCATCAGCATGATTGATGAGCATGCTACCACCATGATACTGCTGCCTTTAAATAAACCATTTGAGCATTTGAATGGAAAACTATTACAGTAGGGTATTTCATTGTTACCCAGAAATTATTTGATATTGAGATTAAAAAATAAATTTCAAAAAAGGCTGCACTGGGCCTTTAAAGAGCGCTTGCTCCTAAAAAACCAATCCCTTTGAAAACGGCCTATGTGACATCGATACGAGTCAGAAACATGTATTTTTTTTTAGTGTCAAAATTAACTGAAGTGTACAATTACAATTATGTCAACAAATCCTGCCTCCTTTTTACCAAGCTCCGTGTGCAAAATCGCCCCACCGTCCACTTCGCTTCACGTCATTGAATGGGGCTTCTCCGTTGTTTCATTGCCCCCAACCAACGTGTACAAAGGATCACGGCCGTTTGAACCTGAAAAGACCTATATGGATTGACCATGCAATGTATGCTTCCAGCAGGATGCATAGCCAACAACTATGGTTTGCATGCCCTGCCGAAGGACGCCATCATGCGGAATAGGTGGTTGGAGTTTGTTGGTCCCCAGGGGTGGTGAGTATCCCGCTAGCTAGACCATAGACTGCTGCTTATGTATCTGGTTATGTATATTTTGTCATGGAAACACAATAACATTTCAAAGGAATGCAAATAATTAGTAAGAAAACCTTTTTGTCATGATTGTGATGTCACCAGATTGACTTTAGCTGCAGTATAACTTTAGCCAGGCAACTAAGATTGAGGGGACCACCGTATTTTAGCTAGCTAACATTAGCATTGCAAGCAATTTTTTTTAACAAACTTTGCTAGTTACAGTAATGGCAACATTGCCATCTCTCTAAAGTAAATTTGACAACATCATAATATGGCAAAGTTGTTTCCTACTAATTATTTGCCTAATTTAGCAATGTCATCGTATTTCCATGCCACTCTAAATTAGTGTAATTTAGACGAAACAGTCACATTAGCCCCTTGACTTATTCCACATTTTGTTGTGTTTCAGACTGAATTCAAAATGGATTCAATCTTAATTTTTTTCTCAACCATCTACACACTATACCCCATAATGACTACCGTATTGGTCCGAATATAAGACGACCCTGATTATAAGACGACCCCCCGTTTTTCAACACAAACATTTAGAAAAACAGATTTGCAGACTAGATTTGCCGAACAAAGAACTTCATTTTATTTTAAAATAACAATATTAAAAACACAGTGAATTAAACACAAAGGCAAACTATGTACAGTATGATTCAAAATTAATATCAAGCAATAATAAAGCAACATTTTTAAATAACAGAGAAAATACAGGCCACACATTTAACTAAACTTAACAAAAATTCGCCAAACTTCTCCTCCGATGTCTCTCTATCCCTCACACACGTCCTCTGCCCCGCTGTGTTCGCTCTCGCTGTCATCGCTCCCCAGCTGCTCCGCTTCCACCGGCTCCTCCCAAAGCACGTCGTCCTCGCTGCCGTCCAATGCATTTGAGATGCAACATTTTTTAAAGCCATCGATGATGCTCTGTGAGGGAATAGCATCCCATGCATGCAGGATCCATTCACACAGTAGACGGACTGACGGCTTCTGTATTTTCCCGGTCGGTGTGAGTGCGTGGTTGCCAGACAGGAGCCACTCTGTGTATTTTTTTCGCAGGTTATCCTTGAAAGGCTTGTTCACAACTACGTCCAACACCTGTAGCTGGCTTGTCATTCCCCCTGGTATGATCACAAGATCCCCGTTCATTGCTCGCACCTGACTTTTCACGGGCTCAGTCAGATGTCCGCGGAACGCATCCAGAACGAGCATGTTCCTCCTCTTCCTCAGTCCCCCGTAGCGTGCGCCCCACACAACCTTTAGCCAGTCCACTACAAGCCCCGACTCCATCCAGCCCTTCTCCTGGGCGCGCACAATAATGCCAGCTGGCATTGGGTCCTTTGGCACAGTCTTACGCTTAAGAATGACATACGGGGGGAGTTTGCTGCCACCAGCGAGACATGTCAACATGACAGTGACGCGGCTCTTCTCGTTGCCCGTTGATTTCACCAACACAGACTTTTTTCCCTTTCTATTGACAGTCACCGATGTTGGCATGTCGAAATAAACGGGTGTCTGATCAGCATTGCCGATCTGATCCAGCGGGTAGGAGTGCTTCTTCCTCAGGTTGATAATAAAGCGCTGAAACGAAAGCAGCTTCTCTCCGAAGTCTGACGGCAGGCGTTGGGCCAAACTCGTTCTCCGTCTAAGTGACAGTCCATTACGCCGCATCATCCTACGACACCAGCCGAGGCTGGCTTTAAATCCAGTGATGTTGAGCTCTCTGGCGATTTCCAGGGCCTTAACCTGGATGACAGCTCTGGTAATGGGCATTCCCTCAACTCTTTTTTCCCTGACATATTCAAAAACCCTCCGGTCAACCTCAATGAAACGACCACTTTGAGGACCACGGAAGGATTTTCGCTGACTGTTAGCATCTTTTAGACGTTGTTTTTCTGCTCGCCATCTTCTTACATTACACTCAGTGACCCCGAATGTCTTGGCAGCTTGGCAGTTGTTAGATGACTCTGCCTTATTGACAACCATTATTTTGAAATTGGCATCATAGCTCCTCCGCTGTTGTTTATTGACCTGGCCCACTTTTGAGCCACTTGTCTCTAAATGGTCAGCCTGTCTTTCCATCTTTAAACACCGGTAACGGGCTGGTTGTTAAGGACGCCTCTTCCCTCCGTCCGGAACGAATTTTTGGCGCCATCTGTGCCCGCGAATGTGTATTGACATTTAAAGGGAGCGCCGAAGAAGAGAAACTGCGCTCTGAATACTAGACCCCGAATATAAGACGACCCGACTTTTTTGGACCTATTTCGAGGGGAAAAAAGGCCGTCTTATATTCGGACCAATACGGTAAATGAAAACATGTTTTTAGAAATTGTAGCTAATTTATTGAAAATGAAATACATAAATATCTAATTTACAACCAGTACCAGTCAAAGGTTTGGACACACCTACTCATTCAGGTGTTCAGCATATGTGGGAACTCCTTCAAGATTGTTGGAAAAGCATTCCTCATGAATCTGGTTGAGAGAATGACAAGAGTGTGCAAAGCTGTCATCAAGGCAAAGGGTGGCTACTTTGAAGAATCTCAAATATAAAATATATTTTGATTTGTTTAACACTTTTTTGGTTACTACATGATTCCATATGCGTTATTTCATAGTTTTGATGTCTTCCCTATTATTGTACAATGTAGAAAAATGTAAAAATAAAGAAAAACCCTGGAATTAGTAGGTGTGTCCAAACTTTGGACTGGTAGTGTAAGTATTCACACACCCGAGTCAATACTTTGTAGAAGCACCATTTGCAGCGATTACAGCTGTGAGTCTTTCTGGGTAAGTCTCTAAGACCTTTCCACACCTGGGATTGTGCAACATTTGCCCATTACTCTTTTCAAAATTCTTCAAGCTCTGTTAAATTGATTGTTGATCATTGCAAGACAACCATTTTCAGGTCTTGCCATAGATTTGAAAGTAGATTTAAGTCAAAACTGTAACTTGGCCACTGAGGAACATTCACTGTCTGATGCCATTTCAGCCATTACAATGAGCCCACACTCCTATAGCTCCTCCCACCAGCCTCCATTGATACCCATAACATGATGCAGCTACCACTATGCTTGGAATTTGCCTCTACTTAGCTCCATTCCATTGATTCTTTATCCTGAAAAACTCCCCAGTCCTTAACGATTACAAGCATACCCATAACATGATGCAGCCACCACTATGCTTGAAAATATGCAGAGTGGTACTCAGTAATGTGTTGTATTGGATTTTCCCCTAACATAACACTTTGTATTCAGGAAAACAAGTTAAATGCTTTGCCACATTTTTTGCAGTATTACTTTAGTGCCTTGTTGCACACAGGATGCATATTTTGGAATATTTTTATTCTGAACAGGTTTCCTTCTTTTCACTGTCATTTAGGTTAGTATTGTGGAGTAACTACACTGTTGTTGATCCATCCTCAGTTTTCTCCTATCACAGCCATTAAACTCTGTAACTGTTTTCAAGTCACCATTGACCTCATGGTGAAATCCCCACGTCCAAAGTGTAATTAATAACTTCACCATGCTCAAAGGGATATTAAATGTCAATTTATTTGTATTTTTACCCATCTACCAATAGGTGCCCTTCTTTGCAAGGCACTGGAAAACCTCCCTGGTGTGTGGTTGAATCTGTGTTTGAAATTCACTGTTCGACTGAGGGACCTTACAGATAATTCAATGTGTGGGGTACAGAGATGAGGTAGTCATAAAAAACGCTATTATTGCACACAGAGTGAGTCCATGCAACTTATTATGTGACTTGTTAAGCAGATTTTTACTCCTGAACTTATTTAGGCTTGCCATAACAAAGGGGTTGAATACTTATTGACTCAAGACATTTCAACTTTTCATTTTGTATTAATTTGTAAAAATGTAGAAAAACATTCCACTTTGCCATTATGGGGTATTGTGTGTAGGCCAGTGACAACAAATCTCAATGTATTATTACAGGCTGTAACAACAACATTTGGAACAAGTCAAGGGGTGTGAATACTTTCTGAAGACACTTTATCCCCTCTTTCTAAATTTCGAATGGATATTTTTTTTATAAAACCGCTCACAACGGTGTTTTCCCGCTAACTGCATTATGGAACAAACATTCGGGCGTAGCCTTCTGCCTTGTGCACATTTCTGCGCTTATAATGTGAAGAAATAATAGTTTATCAACATTTTAAGTGAAACGTTTCCGATCCGTTGCATGAGCCTCATTGCTATTTTAAAGTTTTTTAATTTTTATGTAGCCCAGGCCTACTGGCTGTATGAGTTTGGGATCTATCATCCTACAACTGTCCCAGAGTCTGTTTGGAACAGGCTATTTCTTTCTCGCACAGAACGACAAGCTGACCAATAGAACAGGTCAACGTTTCTACTATGGGGGGATAGTAGTTTTACATAGGTTAGTGATTTTGCTGTTCGTTACTCGTTTTGTTGGCTGAGGAAAAGTAAAATGTGGACAGTTATTCTAACATAGGCGGTGCGTGGGAAGCTAACTTTCACCATAAAAATGCACATTTATAATAAAGCATTCCAATTCCATGCATCCTTGCATTTGCAGACTTATCTAAGATAGCCTCCTATTCCAAATGTGATGATTAGATTAGATGGTGATAATTTAGGCTAATAATATAACTCAAATCAAATCAAATCAAATTTTATTGGTCACATGCGCCGAATACAACAGGTGCAGACATTACAGTGAAATGCTTACTTACAGCCCTTAACCAACAGTGCATTTATTTTAAACAAAAAAAGTAAGAATAAAACAACAACAAAAAAAGTGTTGAGAAAAAAAGAGCAGAAGTAAAATAAAGTGACAGTAGGGAGGCTATATATACAGTAAAATAAAGTGACAGTAGGGAGGCTATATATACAGGGGGGTACCGTTGCAGAGTCAATGTGCGGGGGCACCGGCTAGTTGAGGTAGTTGAGGTAATATGTACATGTGGGTAGAGTTAAAGTGACTATGCATAAATACTTAACAGAGTAGCAGCAGCGTAAAAAGGATGGGGTGGGGGGGCAGTGCAAATAGTCCGGGTAGCCATGATTAGCTGTTCAGGAGTCTTATGGCTTAGGGGTAGAAGCTGTTGAGAAGTCTTTTGGACCTAGACTTGGCACTCCGGTACCGCTTGCCGTGCGGTAGCAGAGAGAACAGTCTATGACTAGGGTGGCTGGAGTCTTTGACAATTTTGAGGGCCTTCCTCTGACACCGCCTGGTATAGAGGTCCTGGATGGCAGGGAGCTTTGCCCCAGTGATGTACTGGGCCGTACGCACTACCCTCTGTAGTGCCTTGCGGTCAGAGGCCAAGCAGTTGCCATACCAGGCGGTGATGCAACCAGTCAGGATGCTCTCGATGGTGCAGCTGTAGAATTTTTTGAGGATCTGAGGACCCATGCCAAATCTTTTTAGTCTCCTGAGGGGGAATAGGCTTTGTCGTGCCCTCTTCACGACTGTCTTGGTGTGTTTGGACCATGATAGTTCGTTGGTGATGTGGACACCAAGGAACTTGAAGCTCTCAACCTGTTCCACTACAGCCCCGTCGATGAGAATGGGGGCGTGCTCAGTCCTCTTTTTTTTCCTGTAGTCCACAATCATCTCCTTTGTCTTGGTCATGTTGAGGGAGAGGTTGTTGTTCTGGCACCACACGGCCAGATCTCTGACCTCCTCCCTATAGGCTGTCTCATCGTTGTCGGTGATCAGGCCTACCACTGTTGTGTCGTCGGCAAACTTAATGATGGTGTTGGAGTCGTGCCTGGCCATGCAGTCATGGGTGAACAGAGAGTACAGGAGGGGACTGAGCACGCACCCCTGAGGGGCCCCCGTGTTGAGGATCAGTGTGGCAGATGTGTTGTTACCTACCCTTACCACCTGGGGGCGGCCCGTCAGGAAGTCCAGGATCCAGTTGCAGAGGGAGGTGTTTAGTCCCAGGATCCTTAGCTTAGTGATGAGCTTAGAGGGCACTATGGTGTTGAATGCTGAGCTGTAGTCAATGAATAGCATTCTCACGTAGGTGTTCCTCTTGTCCAGGTGGGAAAGGGCAGTGTGGAGTGCGATAGAGATTGCATCATCTGTGGATCTGTTGGGGCGGTATGCAAATTGGAGTGGGTCTAGGGTTTCTGGGATTATGCTGTTGATGTGAGCCATGACCAGTCTTTCAAAGCACTTCATGGCTACAGACGTCAGTGCTACGGGTCGGTAGTTATTTAGGCAGGTTATCTTAGAGTTCTTGGGCACGGGGACTATGGTGGTCTGCTTGAAACATGTTGGTATTACAGACTCAGTCAGGGACATGTTGAAAATGTCAGTGAAGACACTTGCTAGTTGGTCAGCACATGCTCGGAGTACACGTCCTGGTAATCCGTCTGGCCCTGCGGCCTTGTGAATGTTGACCTGCTTAAAAGTCTTACTCACATCGGCTACGGAGAGCGTGATCACATAGTCGTCCGGAACAGCTGGTGCTCTCATGCATGCTTCAGTGTTGCTTGCCTCGAAGCGAGCATAGAAGTGGTTTAGCTCGTCTGGTAGGCTTGTGTCACTGGGCAGCTCGCGGCTGTGCTTCCCTTTGTAGTCTGTAATAGTTTTCAAGCCCTGCCACATCCGACGAGCGTCAGAGCCAGTGTAGTATGATTCAATCTTAGACCTGTATTGACTCTTTGCCTGTTTGATGGTTCGTCGGAGGTCATAGCGGGATTTCTTATAAGCGTCCGGGTTAGAGTCCCGTTCCTTGAAAGCGGCAGCTCTACCCTTTAGCTCAGTGCGGATGTTTCCTGTAATCCATGGCTTCTGTTTGGGGTATGTACGTACGGTCACTGTGGGGACGACATCATCGATGCACTTATTGATGAAGCCAGTGACTGATGTGGTGTACTCCTCAATGCTGTCTGAAGAATCCCGGAACATGTTCCAGTCTGTGCTAGCAAAACAGTCCTGTAGCTTAGCATCTGCGTCATCTGACCACTTTTTTATTAACCGAATCACTGGTGCTTCCTGCTTCAGTTTTTGCTTATAAGCAGGAATCAGGAGGATAGAGTTATGGTCAGATTTGCCAAATGGAGGGCGAGGGAGAGCTTTGTATGCGTCTCTGTGTGTGGAGTAAAGGTGGTCTAGAGTTTTTTTTCCCTCTGGTTGCACATTTAACATGCTGGTAGAAATTAGGTAGAACGGATTTAAGTTTCCCTGCATTAAAGTCCCCGGCTACTAGGAGCGCTGCATCTGGATTAGCGTTTTCCTGTTGATTAATGGCCTTGTACAACTCATTCAGTGCAATCTTAATGCCAGCATTGGTTTGTGGTGGTAAATAGACAGCTATGAAAAATATAGATGAAAACTCTCTTGGTAAATAGTGTGGTCTACAGCTTATCATAAGATACTCTACCTCAGGCGAGCAAAACCTCGAGACTTCCTTAGTATTTGATTTTGTGCACCAGCTGTTGTTTACAAATATACAGAGACCGCCACCCCATGTCTTACCAGAGTCAGACGTTCTGTCCTGCCGATGTAGCGTATAGCCTGCTAGCTGAATGTTATCATTGTTGTCGTTCAGCCACGACTCCGTGAAACATAAGATATTACAGTTTTTAATGTCCCGTTGGTAGGATAACCGTAATCTTAAATCGTCAATTTTATTCTCAAAAGATTGAACGTTGGCTAATAGGATTGATGGGAGAGGCAGTTTACTCGCTCGCCGTCGGATCCTTACAAGGCACCCGGATCTGCGTCCGCGATATCTCCGTCTCTTCCTCACGCGAATGACGGGGATCTGGGCCTTGTCGGGTGTCTGTAGGATATCCTTCGCGAACGCCTCGTTGAAGAAAAAAACTTCGTCCAATGCGAGGTGAGTAATCGCTGTCCTGATATCCAGAAGCTCTCTTTGGTTATAAGAGACGATGGCAGAAACATTATGTACAAAATAAATTACAAATAACGCGGAAAAACACACATAATAGTACAATTGGTTAGAGGGCTGTAAAACGGCAGCCATCTTCTCCGGCGCTGTTCTGATCACTGTTCGCAAAAAAGACTGCTCAACGCAGCGCGTAGTGGCGTAGAGTAGGCTATGGGCTATATCAGCCTACATTTCTTCTTTACACTGGAAAAGGTTGGCCTTTCATAAACACATTTCATGCAATTCTACTACACTTTATATGACTGGAGACATTAGCAGAATCCATATGCATTGGGTGCACAACCCGATCAGAGCGTCCACCCACGGTGCTCAGAATGCTAGAAATCACATTTAGTTCATGGTAATTCATCGTAACAGAATATGCAGCTCGGATGCAACGGCATGCGTCATTCTTACTGAAATCCAATGAGCAGTTTAAAGATGTTAGAATACATAGGCGGCACGTCCATGAGGCTAGGGGAAACTCTCCCTAAAGTTGAATAGTAATGCTGTGTTCTGACTGTCAATCAGTCTTCAGATACACAGAGGTATCTGGGATCATATTACTGTGGATTTGAACACATGATGCAGGCTGGGAGGAATGCTGCAGGAATACATTTGGCTGCCATTAGTGGGATCACATTGCACATAACACACACACCTTAATTCCCCCAAACCCAGAGCAAAACAACAACAAACAGCTCTGAGATCCTGCTGTTTCCACGACAACACTGGCACCGACGAAGATGGCGGCCTCGCGACTAGCTCTTAGGAAACTTTGCAGTATTTTGTTTTTTTATGTATTATTTTTTACATTATTAGCTCAGAAAGTGTTTTGCATCATTACATACAGCCGGGAAAAACTATTGGATATCAGAGCGGCGGTAACTCACCAGCATTACGACCAGGAATACGACTTTCCCGAAGCAGATCCTTTGTTTGCTATCCCCAGGGCAACTGAACTGATTCCAGCAGCTGACCCAAAACATCGCCGGCAGAGAAGAGGCACTCGGAGCGGCCTCCTGGTCCGACTTAGGAGGCGCGCACACCACCCACCGCTTCCAAGTATTCTACTCGCTAATCTTCAATCTTTGGTTAACAAAGTCGACGAACAACGGGCAAGGATTTCTTTCCAGAGAGACATCAAGGCCTGTAACATACTCTGTTTCACGGAAACATGGCTCTCTTGGGATATTCTGTCGAAATCGGTCCAGCCAGATGGGTTCTCAGTTCATCGCGCAGACAGGAATAAATATCTCTCCGGGAAGCAGAAGGGCGGAGGTGTGTGTTTCATGATTAACGACTCATGGTGTAATTGTAGTAACATAGAGGAACTCAAGTCCTTCTCTTCATCCGACCTAGAATACCTCACAATCAAATGCCGACCGTATTATCTCCCAAGAGAATTCTCTTTGGTTATAGTCACGGCCGTGTATATCCCCCCTCAAGCCGATACCACGACGGCCCTCAAGGAACTTCACTGGACTTTATGCAAACTGGAAACCACATATCCTGAGGCTGCATTTATTGTAGCCGGGGATTTTAACAAAGCAAATTTGAGGACTATGCTGCCGAAGTTCTATCAACATATCGACTTTTGTACTCGCGCTGCTAAAATCCTCGACCATTGCTATTCAAACTTCCGGGATGGTTATAAGGCCCTCCCCCGCCCTCCTTTCGGCAAATCTGACCACGACTCCATTTAGCTTCTCCCTTCCTATAAGCAGAAACTCAAACAGGAAGTACCCGTACTAAGCACTATTCAACGCTGGTCTGACCAATCCACGCTTCAAGATTGTTTTGATCACGCGGACTGGGATATGTTCCGGGTAGCTTCCGAAAATAATTTAGACATATACACTGAAATGGTGACGGAGTTCATCAGGAAGTGTATAGGTGATGTTGTGCCCACTGTGACTATTAAAACCTACCCTAACCAAAAACCGTGGATGGGCAGCATTCGTGCAAATCTGAAAGCGCGAACCACTGCATTCAGCCATGGCAAGGTGACTGGGAATATAGCAGAATACAAACAGTGTAGCTACTCACTCCGCAAGGCAATTAAACTGGCAAAACATCAGTATAGAGACAAAGTGGAGTCGCAATTCAACAGCTCAGACACGAGACATATGTGGCAGGGTCTACAGACAATCACAGACTACAAAAAGAAAAGCAGCCACGTCGCCGACACCGACGTCTCGCTTCCAGACAAGCTAAACACCTTCTTCGAACGCTTTGAGGATAACACAGTGCCACTAACGAGGCCCACTACCAAGGACTGTGGCCTCTCCTTCTCCATGGCCGACGTGATTAAGACATTTAAGCATGTTAACCCCCGCAAGGCTGCCGGCCCAGACGGCATCCCTAGCCGCGTCCTCAGAGCATGCGCAGACCAGCTGGCTGGTGTGTTCATGGACATATTCAATCTCTCCCTTTCCCAGTCTGCTGTTCCCACATGCTTCAAGATGGCCACCATTGTTCCTGTACCCAAGAAAGCAAAGGTAACTAAACTAAATGACTATCGCCCTGTAGCACTCACCTCTGTCATCATGAAGTGCTTTGAGAGACTAGTCAAGGATCATATCACCTCTACCTTACCTGTCACCCTAGACCCACTTCAAATTTGCTTACCGCCCCAATAGATCCACAGACGATGCAATTGCCATCACACTGCCCTATCCCATCTGGACAAGAGGAATACCTATGTAAGAATGCTGTTCATTGACTATAGCTCAGCATTCAACACCATAGTATTGTATTTATTATTATTATTATTATATTATTATTATTATTTTATTTATTATTATTATAGTACCCTACAAGCTCATCATTATGCTCAGAGCCCTGGGTCTGAACCCCACCCTGTACAACTGGGTCCTGGACTTCCTGACGGGCCGCCCCCAGGTGGTGAAGGTAGGAAACATTTACATTTTAGTCATTTAGCAGACGCTCTTATCCAGAGCGACTTACAGTTAGTGAGTGCACACATTTTTTTATCTTCACTTCGCTGATCCTCAACACTGGGGCCCCACAAGTGTGCGTGCTCAGCCCCCTCCTGTACTCCCTGTTCACCCATGAATTTGTGGCCAAGCACGCCTCCAACTCAATCATCAAGTTTGCAGACGACACAACAGTAGTAGGCTTGATTACCAACAATGACGAGACCGCCTACAGGGAGGAGGTGAGGGCTCTGGGAGTGTGGTGCCAGGAAAATAACATCTCACTCAACATCAACAAAACAAAACAAAGGAGATGATCGTGGACTTCAGGAAACAGCAGAGGGTGCACCCCCCTAGCCACATCGACGGGACCGCAGTGGAGAAGGTGGAAAGCTTCAAGTTCGTTGGCGTACACATCACCGACAAACTGAAATGGTCCGCCGACGCAGACAGTGTTTTGAAGAAGGCGCAACAGAGCCTCTTCAACCTCAGGAGGCTGAAGAAATGTGCCTTATCACCTAAAACCCTCACAAACTTTTACAGATGCACAATTGAGAGCATCCTGTCGGGCTGTATCACCGCCTGGTACGGCAACTGCACCGCCCACAACCGCAGGGCTCTGCAGAGGGTGGTGCGGTCTGCCGAACACATTACCGGGGGCAAACTACCCGCCCTCCAAGACAGGAAGGCCAAAAAGATCATCAAGGACATCAACCACCCGAGCCACTGCCTGTTCACCCTGCTATCATCCAGAAGGCGAGGTCAGTACAGGTGCATCAAAGCTGGGACCGAGAGAATGAAAAACTGATTAAATAGACTGTTAAATAGCCATCACTAGCACATTGTGATCCAAGATGGCGAAGTAGTGCAGTCCTGTTTCTGTCGTGTGTCTGTAAATAGCCTGTAAATACCCTGTTTTTTTGTATTTTTCGTACATATTTCCCTATCAGATTTTTCATCCTTCTACAAAATATACTTTCCTGCAACCCGCCTCACTCAATGTGGAACGGATTCTATTATTGACTTACCTTTTATCTAGAATCTCCAGTTGAAACTAGCTAGCCAGCTAACTAGCTACTTGCTATTAGCCACAGCTAGCGGTGTTTCACCCAGATCATTGGATTTTTTCCGCGGGATTAATTTTAATCACTGGACATTGATCACCGGATATTCGGCCAGTCTGCACAGCGCGTTATCGACCCAGAACATATCAGTTTTTCTGCCGGAATCACTGATTCTCTGGACCTTTAACTCCGGATTCATCGCTACCAGCTGGCTACAACAACAACAAAACGGACGCTGTGGTCTGGCTAATCATCCCGAGCTAGGCCCATCTCCCGGCTATCTACCTCTCTATCAACCGGACGGGACCACCTAGTGTTGACACGGAGCCCCGCCGATCCTACACGACTGGTCTGCCGACGAAATCGTCTGATGTGGTTACGACGTTAACCACGAAGATTCCATCCATCTGCTAGCCCTGGCCCGTTAGCACACGTTATCCGTGGCCTCTTACTCACTAAACTGAACTAGCTACTGAACTAGCTACTTGCTATTAGCCACAGCTAGCGGTGTTGCACCCAGAATATTGGATTTTTTTCCGCGGGATTAATTTTTAATCACTGGACATTGATCACCGGATATTCGGCCAGTCTGCACAGCGCGTTATCGACCCAGAACATATCAGTTTTTCCGCCGGAATCACTGAATTCACTGGACCTTTAACTCCGGATTCATCGCTACCAGCTGGCTACAACAAAACGGACGTAGCACACGCTAGCCGTGGCCTCTTACTCACTAGCGCTTCACCACCGGACCTTATGATAACTCAGCTATACAGCTGATATCTGCTGGACTGTTCCTTTTACGGTACTACATCCTGTTTATGTTTAGCCTCAGCCCAAACATGGTTAGTTTATTGTTGTTTCGGTTATTTCTAATTGTACTATATCACTGTAGACCCCCCAGCCTAGCTAAACCTGCCTTAGTTAGCTCCTTTGTCCCTCCGCCCATACACTCAGAGACCGACTCAATTGATGCCTCTAGAGATACTATCTCTTTCATTGTTACCCAACGCTTAGGTTTACCTCCACTTTACTCATATCCTTCCATATCCTTGTCTGTACATAATGCCCTGAATCTTTTCTATAACACCCGGAAATCTGCCCCCTTTATTCTATGTACCCAACACACTAGAAGACCAGTTCTTAAAGCCTTTAGCCATATCCTTATTCTAGTCCTCCTCTGTTCCTCTGGTGATGTAGAGGCTAACCCAGGGCCTGTAGCCCCCAGTATCACTCCTACTCCCCAGGAGCTATCATTTGATGACTTCTGTAATCGCAAAAGTCTTGGTTTCTTGCACATAAATATCAGAAGTCTACTTCCTAAGTTTGAGTTATTCACTGCGTTAGCACACTCTGCCAACCCTGATGTTCTAGCAGTGTCTGAATCCTGGCTCAGGAAGGCCACCAAAAATTCTGAAATTTCCATCCCCAACTATAACATTTTCCGTCTAGATAGAACTGCCAAAGGGGGTGGAGTTGCAATCTACTGTAGAGATAGCCTGCAGAGCTCTATCATACTATCCAGGTCTGTGCCCAAACAGTTTGAGCTTCTACTTCTAAAAATCCACCTTTCCAGAAATAAGTCTCTCACTGTTGCCGCTTGCTACAGACCCCCCTCAGCCCCCAGCTGTGCCCTGGACACCATATGTGAATTGATTGCCCCCCATTTATCCTCTGAGTTTGTACTGCTTGGTGACCTAAATTGGGATATGCTTAATACCCCAGCCATCCTACAATCCAAGCTAGATGCCCTCAACCTCACGCAAATTATCAACGAACCTACCAGGTACAACCCTAAATCCTTAAACATGGGTACCCTCATAGATATCATCCTGACTAACATACCCTCTAAATACACCTCAGCTGTCTTCAACCAGGATCTCAGCGATCACTGCCTTATTGCCTGCGTCCGTAACGGGTCTGCGGTCAAACGACCACCCCTCATCACTGTCAAACGCTCCCTAAAACACTTTAGCGAGGAGGCCTTCCTAATTGACCTGGCCCAGGTATCCTGGATGGATATAGATCTCATTCCGTCAGTAGAGGATGCCTGGTTGTTCCTTAAAAGTAATTTCCTCTCAATCTTAAATAAACATGCCCCATTCAAAAAATACAGAACTAAGAACCGATATAGCCCCTGGTTCTCCTCAGACTTGACTGCCCTTGACCAGCACAAAAACATCCTGTGGCGTACAGCATTAGCATCAAATAGCCCCCGCGATATGCAACTTTTCAGGGAAGTTAGGAACCAATATACACAAGCAGTCAGGAAAGCAAAGGCTAACTTTTTCAAACAGAAATTTGCATCCTGTAGCACTAACTCCAAAAAGTTTTGGGACACTGTAAAGTCCATGGAGAATAAGAGCACTTCCTCCCAGCTGCCCACTGCACTGAGGCTAGGAAACACTATCACCACCGATAAATCTACAATAATCGAGAATTTCAACAAGCATTTTGCTACAGCTGGCCATGCTTTCCATCTGGCTACCACTAACCCGGCCACCAACTCTGCACCCTCTGCTGCAACTTGCCCATGCCCCCCCCGCTTCTCCTTCACACAAATTCAGACAGCTGATGTTTTGAAAGCGCTGCAAAATCTGGACCCCTACAAATCAGCTGGGCTAGACAATCTGGACCCTTTCTTTCTAAAACTAGCCGCCGAAATTGTCGCAACCCCTATTACTAGTCTGTTCAACCTCTCTTTCATAACGTCTGAGATCCCCAGAGATTGGAAAGCTGCCGCGGTCATCCCCCTCTTCAAAGGGGGTGACACTCTAGATCCAAACTGCTACAGACCTATATCCATCCTGCCCTGCCTTTCGAAAGTATTCGAAAGCCAAGTTAACAAACAGATCACCGACCATTTCGAATACCACCGTACCTTCTCCGCTATGCAATCCGGTTTCCGAGCTGGTCACGGGTGCACTTCAGCCACGCTCAAGGTCCTAAACGATATTATAACCACGATTGATAATAGACAGTACTGTGCAGACGTCTTCATCGACCTGGCCAAGGCTTTCGACTCTGTCAACCACCGCATTCTTATTGGCAGACTAAATAGCCTTGGTTTCTCAAATGACTGCCTCGCCTGGTTCACCAACTACTTCTCAGATAGAGTTCAGTGTGTCAAATCGGAGGGCCTGTTGTCTGGACCTATGGCAGTCTCTATGGGGGTGCCACAGGGTTCAATTCTTGGGCCGACACTTTTCTCCGTGTATATCAATGATGTCGCTCTTGCTGCTGGTGACTCTCAGATCCACCTCTACGCAGACGACACCATTTTGTATACATCTGGCCCTTCATTGGACACTGTGTTAACAAACCTCCAAACGAGCTTCAATGCCATACAACAATCCTTCAGTAGCCTTCAACTGCTCTTAAACACTAGTAAAACTAAATGCATGCTTTTCAATCGAACGCTGCTAGCACCCGCCCACCCGACTAGAATCACCACTCTCGACGGGTCTGACCTAGAGTATGTGGACAACTACAAATATCTAGGTGTCTGGTTAGACTGTAAACTCAACTTCCAGACTCACATAAAGAATCTCCAATCCAAAGTTAAATCTAGAATCGGCTTCCTATTTCGCAACAAAGCCTCCTTCACTCATGCTGCCAAACATGCCCTCGTAAAACTGACTATCCTACCGATCCTTGACTTCGGCGATGTCATTTACAAAATAGCCTCCAACACTCTACTCAGCAAATTGGATGTAGTCTATCACAGTGCCATCCGTTTTGTCTCCAAAGCCCCATACACTACCCACCACTGTGACCTGTACGCTCTTGTTGGCTGGTCCTCACTACATGTTCGTCGTCAAACCCACTGGCTCCAGGCCATCTATAAATCACTGCTAGGCAAATCCCCGCCTTATCTTAGCTCATTGGTCACCATAGCAGCACCCACCCGTAGTCTGCGCTCCAGCAGGTATATCTCACTGGTCATTCCCAAAGCCAACACCTCCTTTGGCCGCCATTCCTTCCAGTTCTCTGCTGCCAATGACTGGAACGAATTGCAAAAATCTCTGAAGCTGGAGACTCTTATCTCCCTCTATAACTTTAAGCATCAGTTGTCAGAGCACCTTACCGATCACTGCACCTGTACACAGCCCATCTGAAATTAGCCCACCCAACTACCTCATCCCTATATTGTTATTTATTTTGCTCTTTTGCACCCCAGTATCTCTATTTGCACATCATCTCTTGCACATCTAGCATTCCAGTGTTAATACTATTGTAATTATTCTGCACTATAGCCTATTTATTGCCTTACCTCCATAACTTGCTACATTTGCACACACTGTATATATATTTTCTGTTGTATTTCTGACTTTGTTTTTTTTACCCCATATGTAACTCTGTGTTGTTTTTATTGCACTACTTTGCTTTATCTTGGCCAGGTCGCAGTTGTAAATGAGAACCTGTTCTCAACTGGCTTACCTGGTTAAATAAAGGTGAAATAAAAAAAATAAAAAAAATTAGAGGCTGCTGCTGCCTATTGAAATCACTGTCCACTTTTAAGAAATGGAACACTAGTCACTTTAATAATGTTTACATATCTTGCACTACTCATCTCATATGTATATACTGCATTCTATTCTATAATATTCTTCTGTATCTTAGTTCATGCCGCTCTGTCATTGCTTGTCCATATCCAACTCTGGAAATAATTAAGAGACCACTGCAAAATGATCAGTTTCTCTGGTTTTACTATTTATGGGTATGTGTTTTGGTAAAAAATAGATTTTTGTTTTATTCTATAAACTACTGACAACATTTCTCCCAAATTCCAAATAAAAATATTGTCATTTAGAGCATTTATTTGCAGAAAATGACAACTGGTCAAAATAACAAAAAAGATGCAGTGTTGTCAGACCTCGAATAACGCAAAGAAAAGAAGTTCATGTTCATTTTTAAACAACACAATACTAATGTTTTAATTTAGGAAGAGTTCAGAAATCAATATTTGGTGGAATAACCCTGATTTTCAATCACAGCTTTCATGCGTCTTGGCATGCTCTCCACCAGTCTTTCACATTGATGTTGGGTGACTTTATGCCACTCCTGGCGCAAAACTTCAAGCAGCTCGGCTTTGTTTGATGGCTTGTGACCATCCATCTTCCTCTTGATCACATTCCAGAAGTTTTCAATGGGGTTCAGGTCTGGAGATTGGGCTGGCCATGACAGGGTCTTGATCTGGTGGTCCTCCATCCACACCTTGATTGACCTGACTGTGTGGCATGGCGCATTGTCCTGCTGGAGAAACCAATCCTCAGAGTTGGGGAACAATGTCAGAGCAAAAGGAAGCAAGTTTTCTTCCAGGACAACCTTGTACGTGGCTTGATTCCTGCGTCCTTCACAAAGACAAATCTGCCCGATTCCAGCCTTGCTGAAGCACCCCCAGATCATCACCGATCCTCCACCAAATTTCACAGTGGGTGCGAGACACTGTGGCTTGTAGGCCTCTCCAGGTCTCTGTCTAACCATTAGACGACCAGGTGTTGGGCAAAGCTGAAAATTGGACTCATCAGAGAAGATGACCTTACTCCAGTTCTCTACGGTCCAATCCTTATGGTCTTTCGCAAACCTCAGCCTAGCTCTTCTTTGCTTCTCAGTGATGAAGGGCTTTTTTCTAGCTTTGCACGACTTCAGCCCTGCCCCTAGGAGCCTGTTTCGAACCGTCCTCGCCGTGCACTTCACCCCAGCTGCCGTTTGCCATTCTTTTTGTAGGTCACTTGATGTCATCCTACGGTTGTTGAGTGACATTCGAATGAGTTGGCAGTCATCCCGGTCAGTAGAGAGTAATTTTTTCGCCCTCTGCCGGTCTGTAGCTTTGTTGTCCCCAATGTCTGCTGCTTGACCTTGTTCTTATGAACCGCCGTCTTTGAAAATTTAAGGATGGAAGCAACCTGACGCTCACTGTATCCCTCTGCCAGTAAAGCCAAAATTGAACCCTTCTTTTCCTCACTCAAAACTTTCCTTTTCAACTCTTTTGGCATGGTCAATAGTTATTTTTTGATTAATATTACTTTTGAGGTACTATTAGCACTGTTTTTGCCTTCCAGCTGGTCCTATTGCAAGAGGATAGTGATGACCACAGCAGTGGTTTTTATACTTTTCCAAGTTAAATAAGATTTGGTTCAGGTGATCACCTAATCAGTACCTAATTCAGTAGAATGAGGTGTGCCTGTGTTGGAATTCAACAGACACTGGAATGGAATGGCTGTCATACATGTAGAGATGTTCCCACGGGGGGCCAATATGAAAAAAAAAAATATATATATATATATTTTTTTTTATTATGAATGCACTCACTAACTGTAAGTCACTCTGGATAAGAGCGTCTGCTAAATGACTAAAATGTAAAATGTAAATGTAGAGATGCTGATTTAAGAAACATTTGCAGTGGTCTCTTAATTTTTTCCAGAGCTCTATGTGTATATTCTTAAATCCCATTCCTTACTTTTTTGTGTGTATTGGGTATATGTTGCGTAATTGTTAGATATTACTGCACTGTCGGAGCTAGAAGCACAAGCATTTCGCTACACCCGCTATAACATCTGCTAAACACGTGTATGTGACAAATAAAATTTGATTTGACTTGATTTGATTTAACCAGGAAATCACACTACGACTACTAAACCGTTTGAGGGGTTGTGGCTAGATGGTATACAGCTACGGACTGAGGGAGAGCATTTTAGTTAACCTTAATTCTCCTAACCGGCTGCGAAAAGTCACTTCCGTCCGTAGCTATATACCATCTAGTCAAAGCCCATTTGAGGAGAGTTTAACTGGAAGTCTTTCTACCGCGAGAGAGAGAGAGAGAGAGAGAGAGAGAGAGAGAGAGAGAGAGGGGGAGAGAGAGAGAGAGAGAGAGAAAGAGAGAAAGAGACAAAGAGAGAGAGAGAGACAGCGAAAGACAGAGAAAGAGACAAAGAGAGAGAGAGAGACAGAGAAAGACAGAAAGAGACAAAGAGAGAGAGAGAGACAGAGAAAGACAGAGAAAGAGACAAAGAGAGAGAGAGAGACAGAGAAAGACAGAGAAAGAGACAAAGAGAGAGAGAGAGAGACAGAGAAAGAGACAAAGAGAGAGAGAGAGAGAGACAGAGAAAGAGACAAAGAGAGAGAGAGAGAGAGAGAGAGAGAGAGAGAGAGAGAGAGAGAGAGAGACAACGAACAAGAAGGCTCTGTAGTCTGAAAGTGATATTAAGCCCTAATGTAGTTGTAAAAATATTAATCTGGTAAGAATCTTCATCTTGGACCCTGGTCAAAAGTAGAGCACTATAAAAGGAATAGGACATTATTTGGGACGCTAACACAAGAGTAGTATTTACTAGCCGGGTTGATTGTAGCCTAAAGGAAAGGCCTACTGTGTAGATACCGACCTTCTCATATTAACCACAATTCCTCTCAAACGTCTTGTGGCTTGTTCCTCCATGGATACGTCCCAAATGGCACCCTGTTCTCTACATAGTACACTACTTCTTACCAGAGCTCTATGGGCCCTAGTCAAAAGTAGTGCACCATATAGGGTCAAGAGTAGTGTACTATAAAGGAAATAATACCAGCCCATGTCCCTGATTAGTCCCTCCCTACCAGCCTCACTCTACCAATACCAGCCCATGTCCCTGATTAGTCCCTCCCTACCAGCCTCACTCTACCAATACCAGCCCATGTCCCTGATTAGTCCCTCCCTACCAGCCTCACTCTACCAATACCAGCCCATGTCCCTGATTAGTCCCTCCCTACAGCCTCACTGCCTAGTGCCTCTCCTTATGATCCTTTCTCCTCACACACGAACTGACAGAACGAGACACAGACCGAGACACAGACATAGACACAGACAAAGACACAGACTGAGACACAGACACACAGAGAGACAAAGACAGAGACACACAGACACAGACACAGAGAGACACACAGACAGAGACACAGACAAAGACACAGACTGAGACACAGACACACAGAGAGACACAGACAGAGACACACAGACACAGACACAGAGAGACACACAGACAGAGACACACAGGATACTAGGTTGGTACTAGAGAGGTCGATGGAGTCTTAATCACCTGTTCTGAACAGAGACTGTGTCGATAATGTCAGTGGCACCCTCCGCTACGTCCCAAATGGCACCCTATTCCCTTTATAGTGCACTACCTTTGCCCAGGACCCACCCTACTGCACTATGTAGGGAATAGGGTGCCATGACTCGGTTTGATGATCCAAACTATGCAGAAACAAAGGACCAGGCCCGGTTTACATTGTGCATCATGGTGTGTCTGTCACTCTAAAGGCATAGATACACCAGCCTGATTTCATACAATATGCCAGCCTGATTTCATACAGTACGCCAGCCTGACTTCATACAGTACGCCAGCCTGACTTCATACAGTACACCAGCCTGACTTCATACAATACACCAGCCTGACTTCATACAGTACGCCAGCCTGACTTCATACAGTACGCCAGCCTGACTTCATACAATACGCCAGCCTGACTTCATACAATACGCCAGCCTGACTTCATACAATACGCCAGCCTGACTTCATACAATACGCCAGCCTGACTTCATACAATACGCCAGCCTGACTTCATACAGTATGCCAGCCTGACTTCATACAGTACGCCAGCCTGACTTCATACAGTATGCCAGCCTGACTTCATACAGTACGCCAGCCTGACTTCATACAGTACGCCAGCCTGACTTCATACAATACGCCAGCCTGACTTCATACAATACGCCAGCCTGACTTCATACAATACGCCAGCCTGACTTCATACAGTATGCCAGCCTGACTTCATACAATACGCCAGCCTGACTTCATACAATACGCCAGCCTGACTTCATACAATACGCCAGCCTGACTTCATACAGTATGCCAGCCTGACTTCATACAATACGCCAGCCTGACTTCATACAATACGCCAGCCTGACTTCATACAATACGCCAGCCTGACTTCATACAATACGCCAGCCTGATTTCATACAATACGCCAGCCTGACTTCATACAGTACGCCAGCCTGACTTCATACAATACGCCAGCCTGACTTCATACAATACGCCAGCCTGACTTCATACAATACGCCAGCCTGACTTCATACAATACGCCAGCCTGATTTCATACAATACGCCAGCCTGACTTCATACAGTACGCCAGCCTGACTTCATACAGTACGCCAGCCTGACTTCATACAATACGCCAGCCTGACTTCATACAGTACGCCAGCCTGACTTCATACAATACGCTAGCTTGACTTCATACAGTACGCCAGCCTGACTTCATACAATACGCCAGCCTGACTTCATACAATACGCCAGCCTGACTTCATACAATACGCCAGCCTGATGTCATACAATATGCAGAATTAATAAGGAAAAGAGTAACGCTCTCACACAAACCACTCAAACAAATTGATGGTCAAATTAAGAGAGAGATAGAGTAGGAGATAGAGCAGGGGGGCAAGTGAGTGAGAGTAGGAGAGGAGAGAGAGAGAGAGAGAGAGAGAGGAGAGCGAGAGAGGAGAGCGAGAGAGTGGAAGAGAGAGAGAGAGGAGAGCGAGAGAGGAGAGCAAGAGAGTGGAAGAGAGTGAGAGAGTGGAAGAGAGAGGAGAGCGAGAGAGTGGAAGAGAGTGAGAGAGTGAAAGAGAGAGGAGAGCGAGAGAGAGAGAGTAAAAGGGATGGATCGAAACGTGGGAACAACTGTACATCAGAGGAAATAAAGGGTTGGGTAGGTTACTAAAGCTTTATGATCTGTCCTTTTTGGATTCAAGTAGGCTAATAACAATGACCTTGTGTCATTTCTCTTTCATTTCCTGGTCACCTGTTTGGCAGTTGGTCGTCCAGTCTGAGTCATAGCAACAGGGTTCGTCGGCAACAGGAACTGTAAACAATTTCATTAGCTAGTCTGTTATGCCAGCCTCCAGTAACAGAACAACACACAGGTTGACTCCCAAATGGTACCCTATTCCCTATATAGTCCCCTATGGTCCCCCTGGTCAAACGTAGTTCACTATGTAGGGAATAGAATGCCATTTGGGACGCAATGGTACTTTGTTGGTTAATATCACCCGGCCAGCGTTGCTGTCTGTAATGACAGGATGTCCCAATGATCCCAACATGGCGAGAATACAGATGATCAACAAGACAGAGACAGGGAGGGAGGGAGGGAGGGAGGGAGGAGGGAGGGGGGGAGGAGGGAGGGAGGGAGGGAGAGAGGGAGAGAGGGAGGGAGGGGGGGAGGGAGCAAGCGAGAGAGGGAGAGACAGTGATAGAGAGAGCGATGGAGGGAAAGAGAGAGATTTGGATTAGTTTCCAATTAGTTTATGTAATTACGAGAGTGGTCGATATAGTAGGGCTGGGCGGTATACCGTATTTGACCATATACCGGTATTGATGCACGGACCGGTTTGGGTCTTTAATTGACCTTCTGTAACAGTATTTCAATGTTTGGTTTGTTAAATGTGATACTCAACTTTGGCACATGTAATGCCCGTTTTTATAGTTGACTTTGTTTTCTATATGACCTGTCTTTCTCCCTCACCTCCTGCTACATGCCGCTTCCCACACCAAGCCCCGCCCCCTGTCACTCAAGGAGAGAGCAGTTCCTCAAACATGGTGTCATGAGCACTTTCTTTCCGTTCTCACTGCAGTCTGCATGGTCAGATAGATGCAACAAGATGTTGGTGAAAACGATGCTGCTTTCCACAAGCATTCTATAATTACACTATTAGTTTATGTATCTTACGGTCTGCAAATTCATGTCAGCTAGTTCGTCTTTTCTTAGCAAGCTGTGGTCTAAAATAAATAATGCTAGACGCTAATGCTAATCGCTAGTTAGTTGGCTAACTTTAGCTAGCTTGCTAAATGTACTAAGAGTCAGTGCTGGTGTAGGCATGTTGTTTGTGCAACGGGATCTTCTAAATCAGAGTGGAATAGACTAAGCATGAATATGTTAGCTAGCTACATGAGGTAAGAAAACACATAATGTAATATCTAATTAGGGTCCCCTGGAAACACTGACCAACAACTTTGGTTCCTACCCTGTCAATAATTCCTCCCTGGCTTATTCATTCGTTGTCATGTCAAACAACAACGTATTCAAGGTGCTGCCCACTATATTCCAACTATAGAATTAGAATAATCATTATATTTCCATGATACCAACAGTTTACCAATTAACTAGGCCTAGGTAATTGGACCATATTTTGCAGCCCTGCGTGGCAGAGTGTGGAAATTATAATAAAAGTGCAGAAAATGCAGAAACTGGTGAAAATGATGAAAAGTATTTTTGTTTGAAGTTGGATTGAACAGTATAAAACAATCAGAATGGAGAAAGCCCCATTGAAATCACTTAGAATGTATGTGTTGCCGTCAGAAATGTGAAAAATATTGTGATATGATATCTTGGCCATATCGCCCAGCCCTACGATATAGATACAGTGACACGCACCGGTGACACTGTCAATACTGTCGCACCCTCAGTCGGCTGATTTATACACGAGTCAAGGCGGCGAGTCTGTCAACCAATTAAGTGTTGGCGGTTGGAACACCTGAGTGCAGGGCATTTAGTCTCATTTTGCGACCCTTTGACTTGGCTGTGCGAGTTCCATGTTTAATTGGTCTCACTGGTGCGAGCTGCACATTCTACCTAGTCACCTTAATCAAAACATTATATTTTTTGGGCGGATAAAACCATACATTTGTTCAACAGTAATGTGCATTATCCTGATATAAAAGTGCCTGCCGGCCTCTGTTTTGTGATATCGTGACAACACTACAGTGAACTGGCTTACAGCTGCACAAAGCACCACCAGACTGACTGAACTGTGACTGGTCAACACGCCAGACAGACTGAACTGTGTCTGGTCAACACGCCAGACAGACTGAACTGTGTCTGGTCAACACGCCAGACAGACTGAACTGTGTCTGGTCAACACGCCAGACAGACTGACCAGTCTGACCACTCTAGGGCTGACCCCAATTAGTCGACTGGTCGATTGTTTGGCTGATAGGCTGTTGGTCGACCGAGATTTATTTTAGTCGAGCAGAATCAATATATATATATACACACTGCTCAAAAAAATAAAGGGAACACTTAAACAACACAATGTAACTCCAAGTCAATCACACTTCTGTGAAATCAAACTGTCCACTTAGGAAGCAACACTGATTGACAATACATTTCACATGCTGTTGTGCAAATGGAATAGACAACAGGTGGAAATTATAGGCATTTAGCAAGACACCCCCAATAAAGGACTGGTTTTGCAGGTGGTGACCACAGACCACTTCTCAGTTCCTATGCTTCCTGGCTGATGTTTTGGTCACTTTTGAATGATGGCGGTGCTTTCACTCTAGTGGTAGCATGAGACGGAGTCTACAACCCACACAAGTGGCTCAGGTAGTGCAGCTCATCCAGCATGGCACATCAATGCGAGCTGTGGCAAGAAGGTTTGCTGTGTCTGTCAGCGTAGTGTCCAGAGCATGGAGGCGCTACCAGGAGACAGGCCAGCACATCAGGAGACGTGGAGGAGGCCGTAGGAGGGCAACAACCCAGCAGCAGGACTGCTACCTCCGCCTTTGTGCAAGGAGGAGCAGGAGGAGCACTGCCAGAGCCCTGCAAAATGACCTCCAGCAGGCCACAAATGTGCATGTGTCTGCTCAAACGGTCAGAAACAGACTCCATGAGGGTGGTATGAGGGCCCGACGTCCACAGGTGGGGGTTGTGCTTACAGCCCAACACCGTGCAGGACGTTTGGCATTTGCCAGAGAACACCAAGATTGGCAAATTCGCCACTGGCGCCCTGTGCTCTTCACAGATGAAAGCAGGTTCACACTGAGCACATGTGACAGACGTGACAGAGTCTGGAGACGCCGTGGAGAACGTTCTGCTGCCTGCAACATCCTCCAGCATGACCGGTTTGGCAGTGGGTCAGTCATGGTGTGGGGTGGCATTTCTTTGGGGGGCCGCACAGCCCTCCATGTGCTCGCCAGAGGTAGCCTGACTGCCATTAGGTACCGAGATGAGATCCTCAGACCCCTTGTGAGACCATATGCTGGTGCGGTTGGCCCTGGGTTCCTCCTAATGCAAGACAATGCTAGACCTCATGTGGTTGGAGTGTGTCAGCAGTTCCTGCAAGAGGAAGGCATTGATGCTATGGACTGGCCCGCCCGTTCCCCAGACCTGAATCCAATTGAGCACATCTGGGACATCATGTCTCGCTCCATCCACCAACGCCACGTTGCACCACAGACTGTCCAGGAGTTGGCGGATGCTTTAGTCCAGGTCTGGGAGGAGATCCCTCAGGAGACCATCCGCCACCTCATCAGGAGCATGCCCAGGCGTTGTAGGGAGGTCATACAGGCACGTGGAGGCCACACACACTACTGAGCCTCATTTTGACTTGTTTTAAGGACATTACATCAAAGTTGGATCATCCTGTAGTGTGGTTTTCCACTTTAATTTTGAGGGTGACTCCAAATCCAGACCTCCATGCGTTGATAAATTTGATTTCCATTGATAAGTTTTGTGTGATTTTGTTGTCAGCACATTCAACTATGTAAAGAAAAAAAGTATTTAATAAGATTTTTTCATTCATTCAGATCTAGGATGTGTTATTTTAGTGTTCCCTTTATGTTTTTGAGCAGTGTATATATATATATATGAATTCATGTTTTTATGGCACACGAGACACCTGTCTTATTCGTGCCCATCTCAGTGAACTAATCCATTGCGGAGGCCAAGACTAATCCATTGCGGAGGCCAAGACTAATCCATTGCGGAGGCCAAGAATAATCCATTGCGGAGGCCAAGACTAATCCATTGCGGAGGCCAAGACTAATCCATTGCGGAGGCCAAGACTAATCCATTGCGGAGGCCAAGACTAATCCATTGCGGAGGCCAAGACTAATCCATTGCGGAGGCCAAGACTAATCCATTGCGGAGGCCAAGACTAATCCATTGCGGAGGCCAAGACTAATCAATTGCGGAGGCCAAGACTAATCCATTACCGAGGCCAAGACTAATCCATTACCGAGGCCAAGACTAATCCATTGCGGAGGCCAAGAATAATCCATTGCGGAGGCCAAGAATAATCCATTGCGGAGGCCAAGACTAATCCATTGCGGAGGCCAAGACTAATCCATTGCGGAGGCCAAGACTAATCCATTGCGGAGGCCAAGAATAATCCATTGCGGAAGCCAAGACTAATCCATTGCGGAGGCCAAGAATAATCCATTGCGGAGGCCAAGACTAATCCATTGCGGAGGCCAAGACTAATCCATTACCGAGGCCAAGACTAATCCATTGCGGAGGCCAAGACTAATCCATTGCGGAGGCCAAGACTAATCCATTGCGGAGGCCAAGACTAATCCATTGCGGAGGCCAAGAATAATCCATTGCGGAGGCCAAGACTAATCCATTGCGGAGGCCAAGACTAATCCATTGCGGAGGCCAAGACTAATCCATTACGGAGGCCAAGACTAATCCATTACGGAGGCCAAGACTAATCCGGAGGCCACGGGATGGAACAGTCCAAGAAGAAGGGGAGTGTGGCTAAAATGCGCAATACACATCTCTCTCCAGAATGAGCTCTCTCCCACCAATTTGTGCACATTCATTGTTTCATAACTTAATTGTGTGAATTGTTTGCATTCGATTGTTAGTGTCTATCAATTCCCCATTACATACAGTGCATTCCCCATTACATACAGTGCATTCCCCATTACATACAGTGCATTCCCCATTACATACAGTGCATTCCCCATTACATACAGTGCATTCCCCATTACATACAGTGCATTCCCCATTACATACAGTGCATTCCCCATTACATACAGTGCATTCCCCATTACATACAGTGCATTCCCCATTACATACAGTGCATTGCCCATTACATACAGTGCATTCGGAAAGTATTCAGACCCTTTTACTTTTTCCACATTTTGTTACGTTACAGCCTCATTCTAAAATTGATTACATTGTTTTTTCCCCCTCATCAATCTACACACAATACGCCATAATGACAAACCAAAAACAGGTTTGTATAAATTTTAGCAAATTTATAAAAAATACAAAACTAAAATATCACATTTACATAGGTAGTCAGACCCTTTACTCAGCACCTTAGGCAGCGATTACCACCTCGAGTCTTCTTGGGGATGACGCTACAAGCTTGGCACACCTGTATTTGGGGAATTTCTCCCATTCTTCTCTGCAGATCCTCTCAAGCTCTGTCAGGTTGGATGGGAAGTGTTGCTGCACAGCTATTTTCAGGTCTCTCCCGAGATGTTCGATCGGGTTCAAGTCCGGGCTCCGGGTGGGCCACTCAAGGACATTCAGAGACTTGTCACAAAGCCACTCCTGCATTGTCTTTGCTGTGTGCTTAGGGTCGTTGTCCTGTTGGAAGGTGAACCTTCGCCCCAGCTGGAGCAGGTTTTCATCAAGGATGTCTCTGTACTTTGCTCTGTTCATCTTTCCCTCGATCCTGACCAGTCTCCCTGCTGCTGGAAAACATCCCCACAACAGGATGCTAACACCACCATGCTTCACCGTAGGGATGGTGCCAAGTTTCCTCCAGACGTGACGCTTGGCATTTTGGCCAAAGAGTTCAATCTTGGTTTCATCAGACCAGAGACTCTTGTTTCTCATGGTCTGAGAGTCTTTAGGTGCCTTTTGGCAAACTCCAAGCGGGCTGTCATGTGCCTTTTACTGAGGAGTGGCTTCTGTCTGGCCACTCTACCATAAAGGCCTGATTGGTGGAGTGCTGCAGAGATGGTTGTCCTTCTGGAAGGTTCTCCCATCTCCACAGAGGAACTCTAGAGCTCTGTCACAGGGACCATCAGGTTCTTGGTCACCTCCCTGACCAAGGCCCTTCTCCCTCGATTGCGCAGTTTGGTCAGGCGGCCAGCTCTAGGAAGAGTCTTTGTGGTTCCAAACTTCTTCCATTTAAGAATGATATTTTTGGGGACCTTCAATGCTGCAGACATTTTTTGGTACCCTTCCCCAGATCTTTGCCTCGACACAATCCTGTCTCGGAGCTCTACGGACAATTCCTTCGACCTCATGGCTTGGTTTTTGCTCTGACATGCACTGTCAACTGTGGGACCTTATATAGACAGGTGTGTGCCTTTCCAAATCATGTCCAATCAATTGAATTTACAATAGGTGGACTCCTATCAAGTTGTAGAAACATATCAAGGATGATCAATGGAAACAGGATGCATCTGAGCTCAATTTTTAGTCTCATAGGAAAGGGTCTGAATACTTAAGTAAATACGTTTCTAAAAACCTGTTTTCGCTTTGTCATTATGGGGTAATGTAATGAAACTGTTCCACGAAAATGTGCATATGAAAACCATAACTGGCACGCAGATCGGTAGAAATTGTAAGATTAAATTGCCATTCCACATGAGAAAGGTTGCCGACTCGTGTAGCCTATTACCGGCAACTTCAGGAGAGTAATGGCAGAATCTGTGAAAGCCGGCAGGAGCGGGAGGAGTATGGTCGGGTCAGGTTACGTTTTTTTCTTCTGGTTATCTTGATCTCTGGCTCCCTTTTGAGTCATTTGTGTCTTATTTCAGCCAAAACATGCTCAATAACTCAATGCATGCACACACTCCTACTGAATATGCATTAGCCTGTATTGTGAATAGGCCTAGGCTACATCTTGATTTACCCAGTTTATCTATAGACGAGAGATTTACCATTCAAATAAACAATGACCCTTATGTTGATATGTAGTTAGATGGGTAAAAAACAAAGCCTAATTGATTGTATGATTGTATAATTGATTCATTAATGTATACATTAAAAAAATCTAACATTTCAAATGTAATGATATTGAACTCAAAAGATCTGTCTGGATCAAATGGCTAATACGCCTTATTTTTTGGCCGTGGTATCGTTTTGGTACCGTGATGGTATCGAGTATCGTGATACTAAACCTGGTATTGGTATCAAAGTCAAGATTCTGGTATCGTGACAACACTAAAGTGAAGTGAACCGAGAAGTGAACTGCGAGGGTTTAGAGTACAGTAGCTCAACAACCAGACATCATGAATTAAGAGGGTTTAGAGTATAGCAACGCAGCGTGACCAGACTGAGGGATTAGAGTATAGCAACGCAGCGTGACCAGACTGAGGGATTAGAGTATAGCAACACAGCGTGACCAGACTAAGGGGTTAGAGTATAGCAACGCAGCGTGACCAGACTAAGGGGTTAGAGTATAGCAACACAGCGTGACCAGACTAAGGGATTAGAGTGTAGCAACGCAGCGTGACCAGACTGAGGGATTAGAGTATAGCAACGCAGCGTGACCAGACTGAGGGATTAGAGTATAGCAACGCAGCGTGACCAGACTGAGGGATTAGAGTATAGCAATGCAGCGTGACCAGACAGAGGGATTAGAGTATAGCAACGCAGCGTGACCAGACTGAGGGATTAGAGTATAACAACGCAGCGTGACCAGACTGAGGGATTAGAGTATAGCAACGCAGCGTGACCAGACAGAGGGATTAGAGTATAGCAACGCAGCGTGACCAGACAGAGGGATTAGAGTATAGCAACGCAGCGTGACCAGACTGAGGGATTAGAGTATAACAACGCAGCGTGACCAGACTGAGGGATTAGAGTATAGCAACGCAGCGTGACCAGACTGAGGGATTAGAGTATAGCAACGCAGCGTGACCAGACTGAGGGATTAGAGTATAGCAACGCAGCGTGACCAGACTGAGGGATTAGAGTATAGCAACGCAGCGTGACCAGACTGAGGGATTAGAGTATAGCAACGCAGCGTGACCAGACTGAGGGTTTAGAGTATAGCAACGCAGCGTGACCAGACTGAGGGATTAGAGTATAGCAACGCAGCGTGACCAGACTGAGGGATTAGAGTATAGCAACGCAGCGTGACCAGACTGAGGGATTAGAGTATAGCAACGCAGCGTGACCAGACTGAGGGATTAGAGTATAGCAACGCAGCGTGACCAGACTGAGGGATTAGAGTATAGCAACGCAGCGTGACCAGACTGAGGGATTAGAGTATAGCAACGCAGCGTGACCAGACTGAGGGATTAGAGTATAGCAACGCAGCGTGACCAGACTGAGGGATTAGAGTATAGCAACGCAGCGTGACCAGACTGAGGGATTAGAGTATAGCAACGCAGCGTGACCAGACTGAGGGATTAGAGTATAGCAACGCAGCGTGACCAGATTGAGGGATTAGAGTATAGCAACGCAGTGTGACCAGACTGAGGGATTAGAGTATAGCAACGCAGCGTGACCAGACTGAGGGATTAGAGTATAGCAACGCAGCGTGACCAGACTGAGGGATTAGAGTATAGCAACGCAGCGTGACCAGACTGAGGGATTAGAGTATAGCAACGCAGCGTGACCAGACTGAGGGATTAGAGTATAGCAACGCAGCGTGACTAGACTGAGGGATTAGAGTATAGCAACGCAGCGTGACCAGACTAAGGGATTAGAGTATAGCAACGCAGCGTGACCAGACTGAGGGTTTAGAGTATAGCAACGCAGCGTGACCAGACTGAGGGATTAGAGTATAGCAACGCAGCGTGACCAGACTGAGGGTTTAGAGTATAGCAACGCAGCGTGACCAGACTGAGGGATTAGAGTATAGCAACGCAGCGTGACCAGACTGAGGGATTAGAGTATAGCAACGCAGTGTGACCAGACTGAGGGATTAGAGTATAGCAACGCAGCGTGACCAGACTGAGGGATTAGAGTATAGCAACGCAGCGTGACCAGACTGAGGGATTAGAGTATAGCAACGCAGCGTGACCAGACTGAGGGATTAGAGTATAGCAACGCAGCGTGACCAGACTGAGGGATTAGAGTATAGCAACGCAGCGTGACCAGACTAAGGGATTAGAGTATAGCAACACAGCGTGACCAGACTGAGGGATTCGAGTATAGCAACGCAGCGTGACCAGACTGAGGGATTAGAGTATAGCAACGCAGCGTGACCAGACTGAGGGATTAGAGTATAGCAACGCAGCGTGACCAGACTAAGGGATTAGAGTATAGCAACGCAGCGTGACCAGACTGAGGGTTTAGAGTATAGCAACGCAGCGTGACCAGACTGAGGGATTAGAGTATAGCAACGCAGCGTGACCAGACTGAGGGTTTAGAGTATAGCAACGCAGCGTGACCAGACTGAGGGATTAGAGTATAGCAACGCAGCGTGACCAGACTGAGGGATTAGAGTATAGCAACGCAGCGTGACCAGACTGAGGGATTAGAGTATAGCAACGCAGCGTGACCAGACTGAGGGTTTAGAGTATAGCAACGCAGCGTGACCAGACTGAGGGATTAGAGTATAGCAACGCAGCGTGACCAGACTGAGGGATTAGAGTATAGCAACGCAGCGTGACCAGACTGAGGGATTAGAGTATAGCAACGCAGCGTGACCAGACTGAGGGATTAGAGTATAGCAACGCAGCGTGACCAGACTGAGGGTTTAGAGTATAGCAACACAGCGTGACCAGACTGAGGGATTAGAGTATAGCAACGCAGCGTGACCAGACTGAGGGATTAGAGTATAGCAACGCAGCGTGACCAGACTAAGGGATTAGAGTATAGCAACACAGCGTGACCAGACTGAGGGATTAGAGTATAGCAACGCAGCGTGACCAGACTGAGGGTTTAGAGTATAGCAACGCAGCGTGACCAGACTGAGGGATTAGAGTATAGCAACGCAGCGTGACCAGACTAAGGGATTAGAGTATAGCAACGCAGCGTGACCAGACTGAGGGATTAGAGTATAGCAACACAGCGTGACCAGACTGAGGGATTAGAGTATAGCAACGCAGCGTGACCAGACTGAGGGATTAGAGTATAGCAACACAGCGTGACCAGACTGAGGGATTAGAGTATAGCAACGCAGCGTGACCAGACTGAGGGTTTAGAGTATAGCAACGCAGCGTGACCAGACTGAGGGATTAGAGTATAGCAACGCAGCGTGACCAGACTGAGGGATTAGAGTATAGCAACGCAGCGTGACCAGACTAAGGTGTATCTAATGCACCAATCAGTCACCTTGTTATCTGTTCCTAGTGGTGTATCTAATCACCAATCAGTCAGATTGTTATCTGTTCCTAGTGGTGTATCTAATGCACCAATCAGTTAGCTTGTTATCTGTTCCTAGTGGTGTATCTAATGCTGCAGCCAATTAGCTTGTTATTATAGAGAAATAGAAGTAGTGCGAGTGATTCATATCGTGGCATGAGGACAGGGCTGGCTTGCCTTTCAAGCACGTGTCATGTTTTAGGAAGACGGGTCGACAGCACTACGGCAGGCAGGGCAATGAACACACACACAAAGCACACACACACGTGCGCGCGCCTGGCAGGGCAATGAACACACACACACACACAAAACACACACGTGCGCGCGCCTGGCAGGGCTGTTGAAATTGGCTCACCTCTCACCAAAGCTCCACATGTCAGAAACACATCAAACAGACAAGGCCTCCATTAGCCCAGGGGGGCTTCTAGAGGTAGAAACCCAACAAGGCCTCCATTAGCCCAGGGGGGCTTCTAGAGGTAGAAACCCAATAACTAGGCTAACAGTCCTTTGATTCCCTCTAAATCTGTTTTTTCAAAAGAACGACACGTTGCTTTTCAACAACCAAGTCAGTCAGCAGAACGCAATGTGATTTAAACATTCCTGGTATTAACAACTCCTAAAGAATGCACTTCGGATTAGTGTTGTTGACTCCTGCAAACTCAGTAGCCTACATTTTTCTGCAATATACTTTTCCCCTCTGAATAAAATACATTGTTTTGAATTGCTCCAGATAACTGCAGTTAAACTAACTAGCTGGTTAGTTTTCCCTCTATATGCGTGGTTAACTGGCTGGTAAATTAGTTTCTCCCCGCTCTGCCGGTCTTGTAATTTATCTCTGTCTACCACTAACATGTTAACTAGCTGGTTAGTTACAGTTAACCAAGTTTCCCTTGAGGAAAAGCTAACTGCTCACTAAATACAGTGAGGGAAAAAAGTATTTGATCCCCTGCTGATTTTGTACGTTTGCCCACTGACAAAGACATGATCAGTCTATAATTTTAAAATGGTAGGTTTATTTGAACAGTGAGACAGAATAACAACAAAAAAATCCAAAAAAACGCATGTCAAAAATGTTAGAAATTGATTTGCATTTTAATGAGGGAAATAAGTATTTGACCCCTCCGCAAAACATTACTTTGTACTTGGTGGCAAAACCCTTGTTGGCAATCACAGAGGTCAGACGTTTCTTGTAGTTGGCCACCAGGTTTGCACACATCTCAGGAGGGATTTTGTCCCACTCCTCTTTGCAGATCTTCTCCAAGTCATTAAGGTTTCGAGCCTGACGTTTGGCAACTCAAACCTTCAGCTCCCTCCACAGATTTTCTATGGGATTAAGGTCTGGAGACTGGCTAGGCCATTCTAGGACCTTAATGTGCTTCTTTTCTTGAGCCACTCCTTTGTTGCCTTGGCCGTGTGTTTTGGGTCATTGTCATGCTGGAATACCCAGCCACGACCCATTTTCAATGCCCTGGCTGAGGGAAGGAGGTTCTCACCCAAGACTTGACGGTACATTGCCTCGTCCATCATCCCTTTGATGCGGTGAAGTTGTCCTGTCCCCGTAGCAGAAAAACACCCCCAAAGCATAATGTTTCCACCTCCATGTTTGACGGTGGGGATGGTGTTCTTGGGGTCATAGGCAGCATTCCTCCTCCTCCAAACACGGCGAGTTGAGTTGATGCCAAAGAGCTCCATTTTGGTCTCATCTGACCACAACACTTTCACCCAGTTCTCCTCTGAATCATTCTGATGTTCATTGGCAACTTCAGACGGGCCTGTATATGTGCTTTCTTGAGCAGGGGGACCTTGCGGGCGCTGCAGGATTTCAGTCCTTTACGGCGTAGGGTGTTACCAATTGTTTTCTTGGTGACTATGGTCCCAGCTGCTTTGAGATCATTGACAAGATCCTCCCGTGTAGTTCTGGGCTGATTCCTCACCGTTCTCATGATCATTGCAACTCCACGAGGTGAGATCTTGCATGGAGCCCCAGGCCGAGGGAGATTGACAGTTATTTTGTGTTTCTTCCATTTGCGAATAATCGCACCAACTGTTGTCACCTTCTCACCAAGCTGCTTGGCGATGGTCTTGTAGCCCATTCCAGCCTTGTGTAGGTCTACAATCTTGTCCCTGACATCCTTGGAGAGCTCTTTGGTCTTGGCCATGGTGGAGAGTTTGGAATCTGATTAATTGATTGCTTCTGTGGACAGGTGTCTTTTATACAGGTAACAAACTGAGATTAGGAGCACTCCCTTTAAGAGTGTGCTCCTAATCACAGCTCGTTACCTGTATAAAACACACCTGGGAGCCAGAAATCTTTCTGATTGAGAGGGGGTCAAATACTTATTTCCCTCATTAAAATGCAAATACATTTATAACATTTTTTACATTCGTTTTTCTGGATTTTTGTTGTTGTTATTCTGTCTCTCACTGTTCAAATAAACCTACCATTAAAATGATAGACTGATAATTTATTTGTCAGTGGGCAAAATCAGCAGGGGATCAAATACTTTTTTCCCTCACTGTACATCCTCTCTGCCTGGTTAGTTCCAGTAGTCGGTCAGTCTGTCCTCTCATTGACCTCTGCGGGTCACATGGCAGCAGTGTTTTGGTTGTAAAAGAGTTAGTCGGCATGGCAGCAGCGCTGCAGAGAGAGAGAGAGAGAGAGAGAGAGAGAGAGACGGCCCTCGCTCGGCTCTATGGGTCCATTCATAACCTTGGACAGGAAGTGGCCTCACAGAGACAGGAAACGATCATGCAAAATGCCGTGTGAACTTCTTCGACAGCTATTGTTCCAGGAGGGGAGACTTGGCGCCAGACTAACTTGACTGGGATGTGTGGAGGCCGCCGGCGGCCACAGGGGAGAGAGAGGTGTCATACACACACACACACACTTTTCTCTCTCACAGACACACACACACACACACACACACACACACACACACACACACACACACACACACACAGTGACCTAACCTTCCACAGTTGTGTGTACACATCCACCCTTACACCACCGTGTAACTCCACTGTTTACCTAGCAGCTAGCCAAAACAATAGACATCCCACACACACACACGCGCTGGGTGATTTATGCTGGATGTTCTTACAGCACCGTCGTCTCTGACCGTCCCTGACCGTCCCTGACCACTGATTGGTGGGGGGCAGGTGTGTGTGACGCCCACGAGGATAAATTTGGACACTCCATAAAAGGCCCATCACCAATGACCTCACTTGATCCAACCATCCTCTGGACTCACCCCAACACATCAAGATTGTAACAACTAACACCCTTCCAACATTGTAACAGTCCTCAGTTTAGTTCACTGTGTACTGCTGAGAGAGGGAAAGAGAGAGAGAGAGAGAGAGCGAGAGAGAGAGAGAGAGAGCGAGAGAGAGAGAGAGAGAGCGAGAGAGAGAGAGAGAGAGAGAGAGAGAGAGAGAGAGAGAGAGAGAGAGAGAGAGAGAGAGAGAGAGAGAGAGAGAGCGACAACGTGAGGGAGAGATAAAGAGAGAAAGAGATAGTGAGAGAGAGAGAGAGAGAGAGAGTGAGAAAGAGAGAGAGAGAGAAAGAAGAGAAGGGGAGAGAGAGTAGTCCCTATGTCCAGAGTGGAGAGCTCTCAGCCTAAAAGGGGAGAGCGCTGGTGGCCAAACACATTCTGTAAAGAACCCTGCTATTTGAGTTAATTAAATATGGACCATAGTCATAACACTGGCTCACCATAACACTGGAACACTAGCTCACCATAACACTGGAACACTAGCTCACCATAACACTGGAACACTAGCTCACCATAACACTGGCTCACCATAAAACTGGTTCACCATAACACTGGTTCACCATAACACTGGCTCACCATAACACTGGCTCACCATAACACTGGCTCACCATAACACTGGTTCACCATAACACTGGCTCACCATAACACTGGTTCACCATAACACTGGTTCACCATAACACTGGCTCACCATAACACTGGTTCACCATAACACTGGTTCACCATAACACTGGTTCACCATGAACACTGGCCACTACTGGGCAGGAGGAGGCTCTCTGTCTCTCAATTCAATTAATTTAAATTCAAATGGGGATTTATTGCCATGGGAAACGTATGTTTACATTGCCAAATCAAGTTTAAAAAAAGATACAAAAACTAGTGAAATAAACAATCAGAAATGAGTAGTAAACCTCTCTCCCTCTCTCTCTCTCTTCCTATATCAGGCTCTCTCTCTCTCCCTCTCTCTCTTCCTATATCAGGCTCTCTCTCTCTCTCCCTCTCTCTCTTCCTATATCAGGCTCTCTCTCTCTCTCGTCTTCCTATATCAGGCTCTCTCTCTCTCCCTCTCTCTCTTCCTATATCAGGCTCTCTCTCTCTCTCTCTTCCTATATCAGGCTCTCTCTCTCTCCCCCTCTCTCTTCCTATATCAGGCTCTCTCTCTCTCTTCCTCTCTCTCTTCCTATATCAGGCTCTCTCCCTCTCCCTCTCTCTCTTCCTATATCAGGCTCTCTCTCTCTCTCCCTCTCTTCTCTATATCAGGCTCCCTCTCTCTCCCTCTCTCTCTTTCTATATCAGGCTCTCTCTCTCTCCCTCTCTCTTCCTATATCAGGCTCTCTCTCTCTCTCCCTCTCTCTCTTCCTATTTCAGGCTCTCTCTCGCTCTCTCTCTCTTCCTATATCAGTCTCTCTCTCTCTCCCTCTCTCTCTTCCTATATCAGTCTCTCTCTCTCTCCCTCTCTCTCTTCCTATATCAGTCTCTCTCTCTCTCTCTCTCTCTCTCTCTCTCTCTC